>NC_088862.1:24282075-24582337 GCF_963853765.1 Magallana gigas
GTTTTACTTGATTAGCTGTCTTATTTGCAAATATCTAGAATTTCACTCGAAACTTGTACATATTTTTTGATATCAATTTCAACGCATTTTGAAAGAAAAAAGCCCTCAAAATACATTGACTTAGTTCAAAATTTAATGCACATTGAAAAAAAATTTCAGTGTGTATTTTTCAAAGTTTAAGTAAACAGAGCACGGAATTTATGGTAATCAAATTACGTTTATGCATAATCGGATGATCAAGTGTTAAATTTATTATACTCTCTTTGCTTAAAACGAATTTCAATGGAACCAAAACTAAGCAATATGAATATTAAACAAGAGGCCCAGGGGCCACATCGCTCACCTGAGCAACAATTGCCTTAATTCTGATCAAATTAGCATTAAAGTATCAAAATATCTTGACAATTAGGTACGGTAGATCTTGCTAAAATAATTGAAAATCTGCAAATTTTTATCCACCTCTTTTTTTGGTAAATACCAAGCCCCTTTTGTTGTTGTTCCTGTAAGAAGATTTTTCTCTATTCCTATATACCCCCCCCCCCATTTCGTGGTCCCATTTTTCTCTAGGGAATCATGGTTTCATCAAATTTAAATCTGCATAACCTGTGCTTTCACGCTAAGTACTGAGTTTTGGACCCAAAACTTTTCCAGAATATTTTTAAAGATATTCTCTATATATTCCTATGTAAAAATTCAAACAGCCATCACGGCCCCGCCCAACCACTAGGGACTGTGATTTTGCAAACTTGTATTTACACTACCCGAGGATGCCTCTACACAAGTTTAAGCTTTTCTGGCCAAATAGTCTTTAAAAAGAAGATTTAAAACAAACTTGAATCTATACGATCTGGGGATACTTCCACTCAAATTTGAGCTTTCCTGGTCTAATGGTTTTTGAGAAGAAGATTTTTAAAGATTTTCTCTATATATTCCTATGTAAAACTTGATCCTGTGGCCCCACCCTACCCCCGGGGACCATGATTTGAACAAACTTGAATCTACACTACCTGAGGATGCTTCCATTTTAATTTGAGCTTTTCTGGCCTAATAGTTTTTGAGAAGAAGATTTTTAAAGATGTTCTCTATATATTCCTATGAAAAACTTGATCCCCCTATTGTGGGCCCACCCTACCCACAGGGACCATGATTTGAACAAACTTGAATCTACACTACCTGAGGATGCTCCACTTTAATTTGAGCTTTCCTGGCCTTATAGTTTTTGAGAAGAAGATTTTTAAAGATTTTCTCTATATATTCCTATGTAAAAATCCATTCCCCCATTGTGGCCCCACCATACCACCAGGGACTATGATTTGAACAAACTAGAATCTACACTACCTGAGGATGCTTCCACTTTTATTTGAGCTTTTCTGGCCTAATAGTTTTTGAGAAGAAGATTTTTAAAGATGTTCTCTATATATTCCTATGTTAAACTTGATCCCCCAATTGTGGCCTCACCCTACCCCTGGGGACCATGATTGGAACAAACTTGAATTTACCCTACCTGAGGATGCCTCCACACAAGTTTAAGCTTTTCAGGCCGAATAGTTTTTGAGAAGATTTTTGAAAAATACCAACAAATTTTTAATAATTCTCAATTATCTCCCCTTTAAAGAGGGCGTGGCCCTTCATTTGAAAAACTTGAATCCCCTTCACCTAGTGGTGCTTTGTGCCAAATTTGGTTGAAATCTGCCCAGTGGTTCTTGAGAAGAAGATGAAAATGTGAAAAGTTTACAACGACCACAACGACGACGACAACGACAACGACAGACAACGGACAAATTTTGATCAGAAAAGCTCACTTGAGCCTTTGGCTCAGGTGAGTTAAAAAAGGGAAAGATACAAAAGATACCAGTTGTTTGCTAGTCATTGGGCTACTTAGGTAAAACAAGACATACTAATAGAACCATTTTAACAAGAGCTTGGACTTTGTAACTGGGTAGTTGTGTCAAACGGCAATGTGACGTAGGCCTGTCTATTTCATTGTTGGCAACTCGGACATTGCTTTTTAAAACCAACAAGATTTGTCTGGCTTTTGAGTTATGACTACGCAATCGTTGTATATATCGCTGGAAACCAGCGTCATCTTAACTTGTTTTGACGCAAGAAAAAGATGGTCACAACTTACCGAAAGTCCAAGGTCTTGTTTAAAAGGTTCTAAAAGTTGGTTTTTATATAAAATCAATAACGCATTAAAGCTACAATTAAATTTTCCAGTATTATACTACTGGTTCATTCATTAGTAACAAAAAAAAACCTTTGGTTATAAATATCATTAATATTTTTAATTGATTTATTTCAGAGGACACAACTCGTTGCGAGACGTTGGACAAAGAAGGCTGCTTTGTTTACTTTACCTATTTCTACGACGCTGATAACAATATAAGGGTAGAAGTCCAAAGAGAACCAGGTGGGTTTTATGATCTTTCAGCATTATGAGGTTATTTTTCATGATAAAACTATTTTGCAGCACATTGATCTTAATATACTTACACGTCATTCGATTTAGGTACAAAATAAGAATTTTAGAAATGAAATAAAAACACCGAATGTCTGGCAATAATACCGGTAACTTCTACTATTAAACAGATTATTAAGTTTTGTTTTTTGTTAGAATGCTGTCTCTAAAATAATTCACACTGAATTATTATTCGACAAATACTCAATCACATTTTGCCTCCTAAAAAAGAAATACGCTGTCCTTAAAGATTTTAAGTTGATTCGTTTCTGTCTTTCTTTTAGTGTGTCCCACTAAGCCCAACATAGGTGCTATAGTTGGGGGGGTATTAACGGCCATTGTGCTCATTGTGCTCGGAATCCTTATTGCCTGGAAAGTTCTCATCACCCTTAAAGACAGAAGAGAATATTTTGCGTTTTTGAAGTCGATCGAAAACCCCACATGGGAAGCGGTAAGACAGTTTATTGTACGAATAATTTGGTATTGAGATGGTAATTGGGTACAATTGCATGTTATATAACAATAATTAAAATAGGTTACTTGTTGTTAACTTGAATTGGCATAATTAAAAACAAAGAGAATTAAATATACTGAGTATTAATTTCAAAGTTTAATATTAGTTAATGTGAATGTGCATTCAACATTGCTTCCATGCACAAGTTTTCTTTGAATGTTACAGAATTTTATTTTAAGATTGTAAATATCTTATGTATTTATAACATTGCATGTTTTATCAGTGCATGTTTCTTTCTATTCTACATGATACAGTCTGGAAATCCTATTTACAAAACCCCGAAAGTTAAGTACCATAACCCAATGTATGGAAAACAGTAGTGACACCATTTCACTGAAGCCACAGAATGCTCCATCTAAATCGTATTATGAGTTTGTCATGTTTACATGTACAACAGATGTTATTATTGTTAAATATTGAACTTAAAAAAACCCACAACCCAATATATGAAAATCAGCAGTGACACCATTCCATTGAAGCCACAGCATGTTTCATCTAGTTTGTGTCATGAGTTTGTCATGTTTACGTGTAGATGTACAGATGTTATTATGGTTCAATAATGAACTTCATAAAATAAACACAACCCAATGTATGAAAAGAAGCGGTGACACCATTCCATTGAAGCCACGGCATGTTTCATCGATCCTATCATAAGTTTGTTATGTTTCCATGTACATTATACAACAGATGTTATTATGGTTAAATAATTTAATTTTGGTTGGAACGCGCTTTCTGATTGGCTAAAAAATTATTTGATATCGTATAAAGAAGGTTGCCTACGTCATAGTAAGACTTACGTCAAAAACGCATCAATACACGTGACGTTACGTTTGAATTTGTACAATTTTACGTCATTTTAAAGGTGAAATGACCGTTTTTATCGACAATGAAGAGTAAAAAAATTAAATTATAAGCAATGAATTCAATATTTATTAGTTTTATACATATATAATTTAATTCTGGTTGTAACGCGTTTTCTGATTGGCTAAAAAAATTATTTAAAATTGTATAAAGAATATTGCCTACGTCATAGTAAGACTAACGTCAAAAATGTATTAATCCGTCTGACGTTACGTTTGAATTTTGTACAATTTGATATCAATTTAATGGTCAAATGACTGTTTTTTTCTACAATTAATAGCAAAAATAATTAAATTATAAGCAATGAATGTAATATTTTTTAGTTTTATACGATATAAAATGGTTTGGGGCAGTTTACGCTTTTTTATAAACCGCTTCGCGGTTTATAAAGCGTAAACTGCCCCAAACCATTTTATATCGTATAAAACTAAAAAATATTACATTCATTCCTTAAATATAAAATGGTTTGAAACAGTTTACGCTTTTTATTAACCGCTTTGCGGTTTATAAAGCGTAAACCGGCCTAAACCATTTTATATCGTATAAAACAAATAAATATTGAATTCATTCCTTAAATAATGATTTTTTTTTAAAGAATCTCGATATATTTTGTATTTCAGGCATACAATCCTCTCTACAAGCCAGCTACTTCGACCTTTAACAACCCTACATTTGGGCAAAAGAGTCACCCTGTTACTTAGAGGTGAATTCACGACCTCAGAACAGCGGAGGAGGTTATAATTATAACGCGCAGCAAGAAAAAAATCAAAGAAACAGAACAAATTGTTTCCCCTGCTAACAGTTCATTAATTTTGTAGTATAGTCTTAAAGAAAATTTAATGGGTACTGAAATGTCATTTTTAAATTTTTTTTCTGTTTTTTAGGGGGAAACTCAAAATTTTTACTGTTACATATGTAACTCTTGAGCTACCTCCTCTTGAGCTACCTCCTCTGCAAAGAATCTACGATCTTATAGTCTGTCCCAAGATATTTATGCAGCACATTTGGACGATTTTTAATTTTAAAAAATTGCACATACCTATGAAAGAAGTGCTATTGAAATAGTTGAATGGGATAATTTCCAAGATAATTTCATTGACACATTATCATCTTTCACTCGGAAAAATTCACAGGAACAATAAACATGTTCCTTACAGAGATTTATAATGGGAATCTTTCCTTTATTCGGGATACACTCGGAATACATCGCGCAACGTTTCAACGTTATCATCCGGGCTTGCTGCAATTGAAAATTTTCGTAGACATCACATTTTTTAGCATTGTATTGAAACCTGATAAGCTTACAAGGGCGTTTCGACTGAGAAATCTTGGAAAGTTTTCATACTTTTGAATGAACATCGTTTGGACCCTAAGGTATTTATAAATACCAAGCAATTAAAAATCTGTATTCAGGATATCTTGGGGCATACTATAGTTAAAGATGCATGTTTACTTGTAACTTTTGAATCTGCATGAGAAGTTTTTTCCCTGAACTTTAAGTCTTCTTCAAATTTACTAACTTTTCTTAAACAAATATCGCAATCAGAGTAAAAGAAGTTCAGATACGTGTAGAATGTAGCCATTCCGTGGCAGGGAGGACATGGCTGTTAGAATGTTGGAGGGGTGGCGGCATGATTTTTTCCATTTTATTGCATGCTATCTTCCAGCTGAGCGAGGTCTTGATTTTCCACAGGCATGACTCACAAGCCCAGTGTACAACAGGGTTGTCTTAAAAGGTCTGTAGTACTGGCTTGATGCATGGATTAACTCCCTTGTCTTAATTGATACATTCCTATGATTTTAGAATGACTGATCTGTTTCAGAGCTTGATCAATGAAACGATATCTGATTTTCTTCTTGCTAATATGCTGATGGGCATGTTGATTCAAAACAATACTAGAAGTCTGATTCTGTTTTATAATAGAAAATTTCTTCTTACGTGTACATTTGGTTCGTACAACGATAACATGTAATTAACATGCTTTAATTCATTTTTCATTGTAAATGTATAATAATGTCAGATAATGTCAGATAACTATTTTTGGGTGTTTTTTTTAAATTTAATGTGCATTTGGTTGTTTTGTTCTTTGATTTGTTTTATGAACAATATAAAATTAAAATATTCAGAAAACCGGTGCTTCAAAGATTGATGAAATACGTTGTATTTTGAAATGCATGTAGTATCCATTTTCATGTTTTTCGTACTTTCATATATGTATTAACTTTTAATGAGCATATCTACATGTAAATATTTGCTATTTGTAGTTTTTGTAGTTGTGTAGTTTTAAATCTAAGAAGAAAAAATCGAAATCTCTGATTTTAGGTTTGTATTTCCTTTATACTGTAATTCAATAGTTATGTTTGTAATAAAGAATTGTATTAAACATTTATCAGAAATCTTTATGAGTAACGTGTACAAACAATGCCATCAACGGAAAAAAGGATGAGCAAGTGAGTAACAGGGAGGCATCGGATACAATGACTAGTGCTTTAATTCATGATTTGCAAGAACATTTCAATGTCAATGTTTCAAAGGATATTGGGTTATTGCATTCAATGGAGTTGTTTATTTGAACTATTATATGCACAGGATGTATATATTGTACATTCTACAGCATCAACATATATCACGCCCCCCTTTTGTGTGATTCTTCACGGTGATTTAGCGGATTAGATATTGATAGAAATTCCGAGGCATATCTTGAGTCTAAAACTCCGCATTTAAGTTCAAGAATAGAGGATTGTGTAGATATAAAAAAAATACTATCGTTAAAGGGGCATGGTCACGATTTTGGTCAAATTTTATGTTTCTGTGTTTAGACGGGGTCACGTGACCCCGTCTATTAGTTTACTGATAGCCAAAGTCTCAAACCGGAAGGCACGCGTAGAACACATGAATTGAGTCTACGCGTAAGAAAATAATGCAGAAACTTTTCATGCATTTCAGTAAATATATATATCATAAAACATACATTAAATCGTTTTAAGTCCTCTATGTATAAACCAAATTCTATAAAGAAAATAATCAAATAGCTTTATTGATCAAATTATTCTTGCTCCGGTTCAATAGTTGTAGTGATTTGTGGAATGAGTTACGTAACTGAATGCACAACGGCGTTGACGATCCAGTTTGGGGACGAGCTCATTAATCAATAGAAGAGGTTGAATGTTGAATCGAAAGTAAAGTTCCCAAACGCTATGTGCCATTTTTGAAAAATTGTGAATTTTATTTTTACTATCTATCACCTGAAAAATACCGAACTTAATGCGCGAGCCGAGGTTAACCTCTGGACGGGTAATACACAGATGTCTTACATGTTAAATAAGTGTTTCATTGGCTTCCAGTCTACTTGCGGTATGACTGCTGTTTATCTCTAAAGGAATTTTGTTCATAGAAAATAAAAACAAGTCTGACTTTGTCTTTTCGTTCATTGACTCATAAGTACTTAGTTAAACTGAATTTAATTGTAAGCAAAATCTATATAGATGATACATTTGGGGTGACCAATAGATCAAATAATATATACAATCTTATCGATTAAGGAACCAAGTTAAATGTTAATGTTCATGTTGTCCGGGAATATATAATTATGTAATTTTTTTAATGTTATGAGACATATTAAGTTTACACTTTTTTCTGTTCTTTATAACGGACAAAACCAGCCATATTCATGATTTTAAAGAATTCTTCATCAATATCTTAATGTCATTCACATTAAAAATGTGATTCCGAATTTCCTCTGTTTTGCTAAAAGTCCAACTTTGTTTGAGCCTAATTCCATAATATAGTAAAAATATCGAATGGTTCGTAAATTTAATATTTTATTTCATGAATACTTTTAGTGTTTAGAACAAATTTTACTCATGACATTATACTTTATAACAATCCAAATTTGACAACTTAAACCCTGAATAAACGGCAAACGTCCTTGACTGACTTATCTCTGTACATTTATCAATAAATATCTTTATCATTCTGTTGCTTTATTTTTAACGACGTATATAACAGCCAATCAGGAAAGGTCTACCCCAAGATATGACATGATTCATTCACTTTTGGTCTCTATTTTCTAGTTATATCGATTTGAAAAACAGTTGACTGTATTCGGAGTATGATTTTTCATGAAAGTAACGGTTGTATCGTAATTCGTGTAGATGATGCACGAGTTTACACAAAAAGTAGTGAGTGGCGAACGAATTTATTTTTACCAGTAAATTTTATATGAATTGCTGCAAGAAAATCGTGACAGATAAGTCGGTCTAAAAAATCAAAAAGGCTACCGTGACGAACTTTTTTATTGTTATAGTACTTGGAATAATCTTATTGTAAAAAGAAATATTTCTAACGTCAGGTGCCTGTGTTTGTTATCGGTATACAAATGTTAACTTTGTTCAGCAGTCTGAGAGTTTTCGGAGTTTTCATTAACCTTGTATAACAGATCCGCCCGACTTGTGGATTTTCCCTTGGATCACAAAATAAAAAAATCTAATAATTTAATTATCTACCTATTTATAGTTGTTTTGATTTTCCCGGTTAGTTGTAATTTTTAGAATTTTTCCTTGGGTATTATTTTACATAAAATACCGTTGTGTCAATTTTCTACATTTATGAAGAACAGTCCCGGCCGGGATTAAGTAAATTTAAAACAAAGTATCGGGCAATATTGCAAAAAGCCGAATTTTAATTAACATACTAGATTGAAACAACTAATTAAAATTTGCTCATAATTTTTGGAATATATTCGAGGAAAACATGGACAATAATATCCGTCTTTCAGTACTCTCAGTACTTTGATTTGAAGAAAAAAATCACTCTGCAATAATATGAATGTGGGACCAATTCAACGCACTTTGTTAAAAAGGAAAAAAGATTGACTGGACATATGCAAGTGCGTTTTAAGTGTCGATCAATTACACACCTAAATAAACTTATTTAATAAAGCCCCCCCCCCCCTCTCCCCCACACACACAAAAAAGTAAATCAGTCATAATTTCGTTTGTCGAATTTTATTTTACTAAATTAAATTTTATTATGTTCGTGAAACAATTAAGAATTTTAAAATTATACTACATTTGTACAACTCATTTGTATGCATGTTGCCAAACTAATGATTTTATGAAAACAATCATAAAAAAGTAAAAACTAAATAATTCAAGTTTTTCTAATTCCGAAATTAGAGGTGCCAAATCACCCCAGAGCGAAACTCGGGGCGAAACGTCCGCATTCTACGGGAACGATAACTCGTACATGTATATCGAGATTTCAAGTACGATCTATCTAAGAAAATATGACGTCACATACCGGAAATGCCTTATTAGGTTGGGTTACATGAATAATATTCTTACAAACTTCACCAACAAAGTGTTCATATATCTTTGATTCGCCGTTAAATGTAATTTTGATTGTAAAGGTAAGTGAGAGTTTATTCTTGTTTTGCAAGAAAAATCTTTTACTAAAGCTACATTGTTTTTATTTTTACGTGGGGCTGCTGGGGCAATCCCTCTGTGACTGTACAACCCAATGGTGTGAAAGAGGTGACTCCTTTCTTTCGCTTTTGTTTTATGAATCACTCTTTCAGTAAATTATATTTTCATCAACACATTAAACAGGTATTCTCAAGGGATAATCGGACAAGGTTAGCAATCAAAATTTAATCTCATTTACGAGTAGTCAGTTTTGAACTGAACCCTCCAAATGAAAACAGATGTGATGTTTTTTTAATTATTCTCTTCATCTCTGTCTCATTCTTGAGATTATCTTTCAATATAAATCTCTAAATATCGAAATTACTGTATATTGCGAAGAAAAGCAAGTAGAAATATTTTTTTTATGTTAAATCTATCACAAAAATAAAGGCTTGTTGTGTTTATATTTTTAGTTGCTGGAGAATAATGGTATCGACCGTTTGGTTTTTATGTTTTACAACAATTTTCTGTTCCCTAAATCCTATCGGGAAATTGAGTGCACAAGATTTACGTAAGTATTATGTGTGTCTTAAACAATTAAAGTTCTGTATGTTAATTTGGTTTAATGCATGGAATCATTTTCTGTTAAAAAGTTCACTATGATGAATCAACTCTATACAAATGACATAAGTTTAAGTTCTTGAAGTGTAACAATTTAAGAATGTGGCATTATATATTCTTGGGGATACATATTCCCCCTTCCAACTGAAGGTGATGACTAAGTCAGCTGTACTTTTATTGTCAATTGTTTTGTAAGATGACAGCTTTCATTTTCATATGAACTACATATATAACTTCTTGCAACATTTTCGCTTCCATTCTGTATGAACATATGATCTCACAAAACCTTAGCTCATGGTCAGGTCTGTTGCTCATTTTGATAGACAACCTGAGACAGGGTCGTGGTTAACAATGGAAACCTTAGGGGCCATTTGGGCCCCTAACTTTTTAAAGTCTATGGGCCCACAGCTAAACTTACGGGCCCACATACTACATCAATAAACTCTATTTTAAAAAATTAACGTTGTGAAGAAATGTCTATGTCATATATCGTCAAATTATCAAGTCGTTCAAATAACTTATGACTGGAAATCTTTAATTTGTTCAATGTCCGTACAACCTTATTTCGACAGATTCACGACATGAAGTCGTATTTCTAAAGCTCTTGAACATTTTTATTGATCATTGGATGACCAGATTTTGAATTTCTTACTGCCCACATAAAATTCTACTTGCATTGGCGAGTGGGCAAGTGGATATCCACAACCCGGTGAGAGCTACGTACAGTTCCTTATGTGTTAAAAGTTGTTACGTATTTATTGTGCACCAAAACTTGGGCTGCATATGTAGTTTTGGACATATAACACTGTGCCGGATAATTATGCCAGTGCCAAGGTGGCATTTTTGCACCCGCTTAAGATGCAGCTTCGGAAAAATCCATGTATACCAAATGATAGACCATTGTCTAGAGAGTATATAACCACTTTTGTTTTTAGTGTGTCTCACCTGACAGGTGAGATATTTAATTTTAAAAATTAACATCCCATCGGAAAATGATAATTTCCATAGGAGAATTGACTCTCCTACAGGAAATATTGACAATCCTATAGGATTTTTCAAAAGTCCTGTAGGAATTATATTTCCTATAGGAGAATGGTAATTCCTGTAGGAATTTGATTCAGACATGTAGTTTTCCTATAGGATATTAAGTTTTCCTATCGGATTTTATCAAATCCTATCGGAATTGAAATTCCTATAGGAAGTTCTTGTATTCCGATAGGAAATTTCAAATTACCTATAGGAATATTGATTTTCCTATGGGAAAAAATATTTTCCTATAGGAATTTATTTTTGAAAGGTAAATATCTTACCTGACAGGTGAGATACACTGATAACAAAGGTTGTTGTTAACTCTTTAAGCAATGGTCTATCCTATGGCATATTTGAATTTTTCGATATATGCAGCTTAAGCGGGTGCAAAAATGCCACCTTGGCACTGGCATAATTATCCGGCACAGTGTTATATATATGTGGTATTTTCAAACACGTTCGGTACAAGTATTCAATTAAAAAAAATCCACTGACATTTAGCTACAGATGCCGTCCCTGAAACGTTCTACTATTCCACTTAAAAATGTGAGTGAGCGCCGAGTGAAAGGTGATTGCATACTGAACAGAATTTGTTAAGCGCTTATGAAGAGTGAGTGAACGCAGAACATAAATGGATCTCAAAGAGAAATGTGAATGTACTTTGAACGCTATGTTAATGCAAGATGAACGATTTATTCAGAGTGCCTAGGGAGTTATCCTTATAATGTGTTTCGTCAGTAATTGGAAAAAGTTAACAAATAAAGTACATGTATGTATTTCTATCAGCCTAAATATAATATTATCTGACTGAATGACAAGTAAACGCTGAACAAACGGTGAGCGGCTGAGCCCATTGTGAACAAACAGTGAGTGCATTGTGAACAAACGGGGAGCGCATTGTGAACACAAGGTGAGCGAGAACAAAGCGGACCTGAGAGCACAAGTGAACACATGGTGAACGACTGAATGCACTGTGAACATAGGAAAAATGGGAAAGTAGAATGTTTCAGGGACCGTATGTCATTAACTAGTAACTTGCCTTATGTTCTTTTAAACACCATCACCAGCCCCATATCATGAAATAGTGTAGTTTGTTCACGTGTAAAAAAAAAAATAATAAAAAATGGGTGAATAGAGGTTTGCACCTGAATTTACTAACATTTTCAATATTACTGAGAAGACACTGCTATACATGTAGATAATTGTATAAAGTAAATAACAAGATTTGTTTAGAAAAGAATTTTGAAAAGTATATACAAAAAAAATTACAGGATCCAAAACACATGAACCATTGAATAAACAACTGTATACTGTATATATTTTCACACAAGTTACATGAGAGATCCTTTGTGTGTCATCAGCTCCCGTGTATTCCGCTGCACTTACACCGTCCATCAATGAGATTGATTATGATGAAAATCCTGTTTTGTTGATTTTCAATCAATTAAGACTCATCTCTCTCTCTCTCTCTCTCTCTCTCTCTCTCTCTCTCTAAAATGTTTAAACAAACTGATGTCTGACTTGAACTAAGTTCAGATTTGTACTTATGATCATGAACAAATACTTTAAACATGAAAAAAAAAACCCAACTTGTTCATCATCTAATAGAAGTAATTCTCAAATTAATAATAAGAAGCTGATTGTGTACCATGAATCAATTTAAAGCTTAAACTACAATATGTGTGTTAGCTATGCAATTACGTCAACTTTTTGTATCATGGTCATGAAATATATGGTTAAATGTTTGAATACTCTGTCTATACAGAAGGAAATTGAATGTATATATACTGTACACACATTGTTAGAATCAATAAACAGGACATTTTGTTTGTTCTCTTATTTACCTATCAGTACATGTTTGAGTTCAAGTGTAGTGCATTATTATATACATGTATATTTTTAGAGCAAGAACAACCTTAGGATAACCATAGATTATAATGAAACCACATGATAAGAAATCAAATTTTAAAATCCCAAAAAAAATCTGGAAAGTATTTTAGGATTTAAAAAAAATCCCAGCCTTTCAACTTAAAAGGTATAATGTTCTTCATCTGTACTTAGTATGTACCGGTAGTTACCCCCTTTTGACACGACATTAAGAATGATTAAGTGTTTTAAAAGTACTTAAAATATCTTAAGTGTGATATGTACATGAATTGTATACATGTATATGTTACATGTATATTGTACATCACACAAGCATATAAGCACACTCAGCAGTTTTACAAAAAAATCTTAAGAATTTGTCAAGTCGGTCTAAATGATCTCTCAAGTATCCTCATAAGTATACACTGGAAAAATGTTTGTTTTTTAAATTATCAGTTTTATGTATATGATAATTCAGATATAACAATCCCATCATGTTAAGAGATCGATGAAAGATTAAAGGGTGTCGATTCCACCAAAAAATTGAGACAAAAAAACCCATAAAACATTTTCAAATGATACAGCTGTTACATATTTATATTCGGTTTGAAAAGTGGGAATTCAAAGTGAAACATTCTATATAAATATGAACTAAAAACTGAAAATGTCCGATACTGTTAGTCATCTCATACTATTAACTAGTCCTCCATTGATCCCAGACGCGTGTTCAACAGAGCAAGCGCTCCCAAGCTCTCGTCAAAATTCCCTATGCCTGCAACACAAATTTTTGCGAGCACTCTGTTGAACATGCCTTAGCTAATCTATATTCATATATTAATTATGTAATATCATTCATGCATTTGGTAATTATGGTATATACGTTTTTGAATGAATTTTTTGTCTGTCTTTGACAGGATCTGATACTCTGACGCCTACACAGGAAAACCCGTGCCTGAAGGAAAAGACCACAACATGTGGGGAGTGTATAGCAATATCTACCCTGTGTGCATTCTGTACCGACGCTGTAAGTCCATCATTGTAATGGAAAGAAAAAAAGGGGAAGACAGTGAGAGTTTTTAAAAAATTAAAAATACATGACATTCTTGCTCTGCCCACTTTATGAAAATATTGGCGTCTACAGTTTATTATTTTGAGCATACATGTTCATTTTGCTTTCTTCTAAGTATATGTGATTGTGAATTTTCTGATTAATATTTTACTTTGGTAGTTGCACTGTTTTTAAGCAGTGATGATTATTGTCAAACTTTTTATTGCATGTCGAATGGATTTAACTGTAAAAGCAGGAATAAGAAATTCGTTGAAGGGATTAAATTCCTTTATTATAATCAATGAAAATAAATTCCTCACAAAGTTTAACCTTAATTTAAAAAAAAATAAATAAATGAGTTCTGTATTCTTAACTTTAAGATTAAATCACAACAAAACCATTTAGGATTTCCAAAACTGATTTGCACTTTATCTTTTATCTTTAACTTTATCACACATCGCCACCCAACGTCCATTGAGACGAATATCTTTATTTAACTTTATTTATTTCTTTCGCTCATCATCAGGAGTATGATGCCAATAATTATCCCAGGTGTGACCTGCTGACCACTCATCAGAAACTCATCAACAACAAGCCCAGGTGTAAAGACATCGTCAATCCGTCATCAACCCTCGTAAAGAGCAGGGTAGGCGTAATTACTGTTTTATTCTCGTAATTACTGTTTTATTGTCATCCATCGTATACTATGTAATGAGCTTGTAAAGTGTTATGTTAGCAATGGAAAGTAGTTGGGAAAAGGGGTGGATGGGTTGGGGTTTGGGGGGGGGGGGGAAGAGGTGGCTAAAATAATGAATTATTAATTAATTAAATTTTAGGAGGCTTGGTGCTCAACAAACTATGTATACCTATCTGACCTACATGTACCTCAAAGTTTTAAGGGATGATTTCTTTAGCTGGAAACGATTATATAGTAAAGAAAATATATGCAAATGTTTTATTTGCTTTCAAATTTAGACAGTTTCCCCATGATCTTAATATGGTAGAGCTCTTCCTGTGAGTCTCAAGAGGATTACATTAGTCTAAAATGATATGCCACATTTATCCAGTCCTCTTGAGCACATGTGGGTTTTTTCCTATGTCTTTTTTAGAAACCTCTTATTTTGAAGGAGGTCAATACAGTCTAAAAATGGCCACGACCATCCAGCCCTCTTAAAATTGACCGGTGAAGAAGCTTTATGTGTTTCATTTGTGTACCGTAGTTTATTGTTTGTTTATTTTAACAGGATGACAGATTGATTGATGGCGATAGGGACAGATATGCTGTACAGATCAGACCCCAGCAAATCGACCTGGAGTTACGTCCAAGTATGTGCACTTTGACTACAATATATGTATAGACAAGAGAAAACCTGTTTGTGCACTTTTACTATACAATATATATATTAGACAAGGGAAACCTTTTGTGTTCAGAAAAAGTGCAAAAATATTAAGAAACTGGCATATATAGACCCCAGGGGATTGACCTAGTGTTATGACCAAGTATGTCACCATACGTGTTAATGGAAAAAAGGAAAAACCATTTCTTCACGTTGTTGTTCACATTTTCACAGACACCCAATAAAAATGTGCCACACATTTTTAATAAAAATTGTCATCAACACCTGCTTGGAAAAATACATGTAGGCCTATTTTTGATGAAGAAATCTTGAAAATATTTAACATACTAAACATACATGTACCTGTACATGGATATTTTCTTGAAAAAAAAAATTATGGAGCTTTATTGTTAATAAATGTGCATTATATTTGAAATTAATGAAGAAATATTGAAAATTTCTAGCATACATAGACATATGGATGTTAATTTTTTTATGGAACTGTATTGTTAATAAATGTGCATCATGATTGAAATTCTTGTATGGCTTATTTACACAATCATGTTCGTTTTAGATGACCCTCAGACGTTTAATCTGACGTTCCGATTGGCTGAGAACTATCCAGTCGACCTCTACTACCTTATGGACCTCTCAAACTCCATGGCAGACGACAAAGAAAAACTGGCCAGTCTTGGAGTCAAGATAGGTTTGTCATCAAAGTTCATGGTCATTCTGCTGATCAGATTGTTGATTTTCTCAAAGTATGCAAGCATTTTTTCCCCATAAAAACCATCTCCTGCAAATTTTGAAATTTGTACGTTGTATTTCTTTAAGAAATATATATTTATCCAGATTATTACGAAAATATCACCGAAACCATCCTCTGCAAATATTAAAATTTGTACATTGTATTTCTTTAAGAAATACATGTATATATTTACCCAGATTATTACAAAAATATCACCTAGGTAAACTATTTTGTCTTGAAATTGTGTAATTAAGCATAATTAAAAACATGTTAATTCAGAAATATTCATGCTTAACAGTACATACCGTTTATGTATACATGTACTATGAATTGAGTTAGGGAGGCTGGATGTTCAACAAATTATTATCCATCAGAACTAAATTAAAATTTTAATCATAATTTTTAGCCATAAACTACTGTGGAATCATTAGAATTCATGGTGGCTCAATTTATGTGGTATTCGTGGGTAACGCCCCCCCCCCCCCCCCACCACTTAAAATTGTAAAGAGTTATGCTTCTTACTGAAATTGAAAACCGATGCATCCATGAAACTACATCCCTACAAATAAGGAAAAAAACCCACAATCCACAAAAATTGACCTTCATGAATTTAAATGATTCCACAGTATGTCGATTTGTATTTTCCACAGTAGATCATTTTACGAAAAAAAAAATTCAAATATTTAAGCATTTTAAAAACTTTATTATTTTCCCATAGCTTTTATACAGCGCTATTCTTCTCAAGTAGATCAAAATTACTTGGTAGTCTAAAAATAGCCAAGACCATCCGGCTCTCTTAATTAAATAGAATAATTATATTAGGATATTGTTTAATAAACAATTTGCATGCTTTTGTTGCTTGCAGCTGAAGACATGAGCACCATCACTAAGAACTTCAAGCTGGGTTTTGGTTCCTTTGTGGACAAGGTTGTCATGCCCTACGTCAGTACAGCCCCTAATAAGTGAGTAAACATACAGTCTTACAAAACATCCTCTCCCACTTGAACAAAACAAAAGCGCGGTTTTCAACAATGAAGTCAGCAATTTGCATGCCGTTAATTATTAAGAGGAAATTTCAACAGGAATATGTGTCAATGGTGTGATAATTTGTTAACATGTGCAGTCAGAAATTAATTAACTTATTATAATTAGTATTGTACTGTAAATTGTAAATAGATTGTATATATCTATAAAGGTGTCTGCATGGGCGGAGATTTGTCTGTTATTTGATAAAAGGGAAATAAACTGAGCTTGCTAATTGATCAGCATATTGATATGTACTTAAAGTGGTTTTAGGGTTGGTTGGGGGAGGGGGGTCCAGAATGATTTGTTTTCGGAAATTGATATTTCAAATCTGTCTTATCATGACCATTTGTATTTTCTGTCCAAGTATGACATGATGAATTTCTTGCTTAATTATAATCTATGTTTTTATTTTTGTTTATTCTTTATGCATTTCTAACTTCTTTTTTTTTCGCTTTCTTTGTTATGATAAAACTAACTGATAACATTTTTTGATAACTCAAGACATTTTAGTTTTAAGGATGTGATATAACAATGTAACATGTCATATTGTGTTGTGGTGGAAAATATCATGTTTTGGTGGGAAGCTGTTCAAGTCCTATGCACGATCCACATGCTGAGCTTGCAGCTGCCTTTTTATAAATTCACGAACTTCGAAGCCAATTCATGTTACATAAATGCTGAATATTCATAAATTAGCTATCAAGTGCTAATGTTCATTTAACAATTTAGCCATAATTTTGGATGATGTTCACTTTACCATAAAATGCAACTCAGGATTTTGAGATAATGAGTAGGCCACTGTTGTGGTTACACTCAAAACCACAGCTTTTCTGACATAATTTTCAACAACCACAGCATGTTGCATGTAAAAAAAAAAAAAAAACCTCACGTCAGCATGTTTTTTTGCATGTTGTCATGGTGAAATGGTGTTAGTGCTTGCATTTCAGAGTTACAACTGTATTTCTGACAAAGGGGGTTGAAACAAATAGGATGTACAAGAATATTAAGGGTGCATCTTCATTAGCTAAGAGTAGCGTGGATCATAAAACGTTGGCTAGCAAAGATGATAAACATGATTAAGGGAGAAGATATTAATTAATCATGTGTATAACAACATTTAGTTATGAGAGAGAGAGAGAGAGAGAGAGAGAGAGAGAGAGAGAGAGAGAGAGAGAGAGAGAGAGAGAGGGGCATTGAATGAAAACAAAATTCATATCAAATAAATCTAAGTTTATAATTATTTTTAATCTGTTATGCTGATAAGTATCTATAGACGTTGATTATTATACTGCATGTAAAAGTTGTACACCATGTTCTTAAGGTAAGAATGATATTATTTTTCAGGATTTTGAATCTCTTTTGAAATATCCTCTGAGCTCTGGATTAGTTTTAATAAAAAGGGTAATAAGTAATTCATTTGTAATACCCAAGTTCATATGTATTGGTGCATGAAGAAAAAAATAAGCCACTCTTAATTTTTACTTGAAATTTTTTGGCCTAACTCTGTATAGCAATGTACATGTTGAATGCCATAATTATATTTGTTGGTTCTGTGAATGCATGATGTTTGTTGTTTGTTATTGTTGTTGTGACATCACATTTTGTTGTTTATACACATGGCAGGACAGCAAATGACGGATCGTAAGTGGATCACCCACCTCAATTAACCATTCTCCACCTCACCCTGGCTTTTTGTGGAAAAAAAATAACATAGGGGCTGTCTCAAAACTTATAGAGTTGAAAATATTTCTTTTGATGATAAGATAAAACAAATAGTAGAAAAAACATCAAATTAACAATATACTATGCCAATTAATTGAATGTGATGTGAAGTTTTCCAGATATTTAATTTGGAATAAAATAAATATCACCATGCCACTGAATTGAATTTTTAACATGCTTAATACACCTGTACAATTACTAATCAGTTGATTTTGTGTGATGATCATAGCTCTATAAAGTCACTTAAGGTTTAATAAAATCTTAGTTAAATACTGGTAGATATAACCTCTTAAGTAGATTGATGTTAATTCACCCAGGTGTCATCTGTTCAGATAAGCTGTTTTGAGACGACCCCCTACATACTACTTCTATGCAAAACTGAATTTGGTTGCAGTTAAAACCTCCTGATTTGAATTTCTTAGAAAGATCTAAGTGTACAATGTTCTTGTTTCAGAGCAAATTAAAAAAAAAAAAAAACAATCAGAATTTCCTCAATTTTTGTTTTGAAAAAACTGGTTTGTGAGAATGACAGAATGTGAAGTGTGTCTGTTTATGTGTGTATGTGTTCATTAGACAGCTTTTTAAATGTCATAATTTGTTTCTTTAATGTGAAAATATTATTTGCATATTGCT
This sequence comes from Magallana gigas, assembly GCF_963853765.1. Lineage (NCBI taxonomy): Eukaryota > Metazoa > Mollusca > Bivalvia > Ostreida > Ostreidae > Magallana > Magallana gigas. The sequence continues at coordinate 24,301,345 of NC_088862.1, forward strand.
TTTATCCCATACCCTTTTAATTTATAAAATCAGATTGCTTTCAGTTTTCCATTCTTTTGTAGTTTATACTTTTGTAAGGAATACCAGATCTGTATCAATCAGAAAAAAAATCCCACCTAGAAATGACCTTGACCCTTGATCTTGTCCTGACAGGACAAGGTCATTTTTGTTTTTTAGTTTAATATAAACATGTACCTCACGTAAATATGAATTAATAGAAAAAGAGTGCCCACATTATTTTCCCTGCTTAGGATTTTTTTTTATCCCTTCAAACCATGGACTGTTTTGTCCCTGTATGAATTTTTCCCTCTACTTTTACTGATCTTCATTTTTTGCTTTGAGTGGGTACTAACATGTAGATTTTCACTTGACATGTGGATTAACACACACGTGTGATGATTTCACATCCACAAAATGATTGCATTTGATTACTTCATTCAACAGAGACACATCTCGGGAATGGGTAAAAAAGAGGGAGGGGGGGGGGGTCATCTCATTACAAGATACACATGTATTAATGTGTAGCTATGAGCACAGGTATTTAAAATACATGTTTTGAATACACATAGAGAAAAATATTTGAAATTGTAAAACTGGCCGAAGACGGATTCTCTCCAAGTACCATGAGAATCGATGTATTGTTACATCACTTTATTACATAAAGTTTATGAATTGTTATTGTGACTGAAACAATATTAATGCTCTAGCGAGAAACGATGCTTCGTGATGGAGAATTGGACTTCGGCCAGTTGAAGTTATCTTGACAGTAGAACGAAAAGTAAATTTTCACACTGCAGGCACAGTCTCTAAAATAAGGTCTAAGACTTTTTTAATCTGAATCTCTTGGTGGCACAAACAAACTCAAAACACAACTGGTGTCTAGATTTCTCAATCTGCACAGAAACGCACTAGTACTGTAATAAGATGCGACAAACCAAACCAGATTCACTCCGATTATTAAAATAATTTTGATTTTTAGATTTTTATAGATACATAAAACAAATGCCTTATGTTCATATGCATGACTCTTGTAGGCTGATTTGTTAAAGGGAAGTCACTGTGCACCGCTTATTGAAGTACTATGTTAATTGAATGATATTCTTTTTCCGCAGAATTAACAGTCCTTGTCCAGGATGTGAGAAAGCTTACGGATTCAGAAACGTTCACCCATTGGACCCAAATGCTACACTATTTAGGGTAAGTTTATAATGATGTTACAAAATCAATTTTGCAGTAACCAGAATTGAAGATAGAAGTGGCAGATGAAAGCAGCAAGTTAATTAACCACAGGCTTTAATACACGTTTTTATTCTGACTATAAGAATTGTGTGTTGGGGTTGTAATTTAGATTGAAAATTTGTGGACTTTTGATATGAAAACATTCAAGGAAAAATGAAATGCAACGAATGCAAGAATTCAGTTTACTATTTCAAGTTATGAACCCCTAATGAAAAAAAAAAATAAACATATTGATACACAGTATACAGAATATTTGACATTTATTGTTTTTTCTTTTCAGGACAAAGTCAATGCAGCCAAGGTATCTGGTAACCTTGATGCTCCCGAGGGTGGGTTCGACGCCATCATGCAGGCCATAGCTTGTGAGGTATGTGACATACTGTATGTCAAATATACAGACAACTGTTGCACGGTCATGGAACTATTTTTTGTAACTGTAAACCAGCTTTTGTTCGCAATGACTTTATTTCATGATTTACTGGTTAAAAACTTGTTTACACTAATTTAATATGCTGTAAAGATAAAGATTACCAGGAAAATGAAATTTTAGAAACATTTTTGAGGACTGGTTTGAGGTGTCTTCAAGGCTCTCATGAACCTCGCAAAAAAAAATCATGCACATTAATAAAAGTTGGTTTACAGGAACTTAATAGCCAAACTTTTCCCTGACAATTTGTAAAATTAGAGCAGGCGATAAAATAACTGTTATTTTATGCCTGGTAGAGATAACAGGTCAAATTATTGTCCCTCGTAAGATTAGAAGCTGAATATTCACAGCATCTTCAAATTTTTACTAAGCTTTGATTAGGGTATTGAAAATCGATAGGAAAATCGATCTGGTATGTACTCACGGAAACTGTTGTCCTTGGCCTACATCGTGGGACAACAGTTTCCAGGGTCTTTAGTATATTTTGCCTCTTTTCTATCTCAAGGTGTGAAAAAATTGTTATTCAATGTTATTCATAGTTGATAAGTATGTTACTTGTGTTTTGCATACAGACAGAGATTGGGTGGAGGAACCGATCCAGAAGAATGTTGCTGTTCTCCACAGACGCTGGATTTCATTACGCTGGGGACGGAAAAGTAAGTTCATTAGTACACACCTACAAATTAACATCCTCCTCAAATTTCATCTCTTGGGGGATGAAAAAGTAAGTTCACTAGCACTCGTTTTGGCTCAGTTTTGTCTTTGAACTGGTGAGTACCACACACCCACAAATTCACGTCCTCAAACACTACGTCCATGGGGGATGGAAAAGTACATTCACAAGAATTCAGCTACGTTGCTCAATTTTTGTGGATATCATGGGAAATCCACTGCACCAACAAAATGTACATCCTCAACAAATTACGAAACACAGTCATTATTTTATTCCTTGGTTCTAAAAGCCATAACACTAAGTTCCCATATTCACCAAAAAAAAATAAAAATTGGCTATCCAAATACTGGTAAACTGACCCTCAAGAATTTTGATAATTCCTCTGTTGCCATGAATGAGAGTTGGTTTATAGAGCAGCATTAATGGACTTAAAGTTACCACGGTTTTGTTTCTGATTGCAGCTTGGAGGCATCATTCAACCCAATGATGGAAACTGTCATCTTAGTCCTGACGGAATGTACACAGAAAGTTCTAACCAGGTAGGGTAATATATCAAAACAAAACCAATTTGTTATGTACTAGAAAAAATTCTGTTTATATTATAAGGTTTACTGAGGTCAATTTTGGACCAGTTTAGAAAAATTCAATTAAAGAAAGTTAGTATTTCTCTTTTTAAAATTCAGGACTACCCCTCTATTAGTCAAGTCGCGGTGAAAGCCAAGGAAAAGAATGTCAACATCATTTTCGCGGTCACCAACGATCAAAAGAACATTTATGATCAGCTCAAGCCAATCATTGCGGGATCGGAAACAGGAGTTTTGGCGTCAGACTCACAGAACGTTGTCAAGCTAGTCCGAGACAACTATTTGGTGAGAGGAAATAAATTAGAATTCTTGTCTGAATTGAAAAGTTTCTTTTTTTTTACGTGTAGGGGAGGTGTGATATGCAAATATCATCAGTACACCATACCCTAAAACGCAGTCACTCAAAAATGATAATTTCATACTTCACCAAAATAACACTTACCATTATTGCAATCTGAATGTACCAAGATTTATTATAATTTTTTTAAAATAAAATTTCTCTTTATAGTTCTTAGTATTATGAAGGCATTGCATTTCCAATAATGAAAATAAATATCTTCAGATTGTTTAGCTTCATTGATTGATTATTAATATAAGTAAACTGAGGATCATTACTTTGATTTAGCAGCATCCTACTGATTAAGGGACTCAGATCCTTAGCAATGTTCCATAACTCTAAATTATCTAAAAAAAATTTTATTTGTACCATAAATCTTACTTTTATACAAACAATTCGAATTAGTACTTTAGTGTTAGCATTACAATCAGTCACACAACTACATGCCTAGTGTAGTGGACCCACGAAGAACTACTAGTCAGTTACTTGTTGGTAATGAGTTAGAGCCACTGATGCATACAGCGTCGGTACTTTTTTTTTCAAACTCAGCTTCTTTTATATTGTTTATTCTATTTTATCCATTTTAGGCAAATTTGCAATAACTTATAATATAATAATGTAAAATGCATGGATACCATCTAAAAATTTCATTTGATTTCATTTGATTTTTAGCTCACCGAGACGAAGTCAGGGGGAGCTTATGCTATACCCTCGGCGTCGGCGGTGGCGTCGGCGTCGGCGTCGGCGTCGGCGTCCGGACCTGGTTAAAGTTTTTGTTGCAGGTCCTGTATCTAAGCTATTACTTGTCCCATCTTCACCAAACTTGCATGGATGATGCATCTGGACCTACTTATGGACTTGAAAGACTTGGATGCTGAATCTGAGTCCTAACTTTCAGATGCTGGAGGAGGTTAAGGTTGTTGGACCAGGTTAAAGTTTTTGTTGCAGGTGCCCTTTGATAGCAATATCTAAGTTACTGCAGGTCCGTACTTCACCAAACTTGCATGGATGGTGTGTCTTATGATACTGATGCACCAGACAGGCTTGAGTGCTGAATCTGAGCTATAGGTTTCGGATGCTGGAGGAGGTTAAGGTTTTTGGAGCTGGTTAAAGTTTATGTTGCAGGTGCCCTTTGATAGCAATATCTAAGTTACTGCAGGTCTGTACTTCACCAAACTTGCATGGATGGTGTGTCTTATAATACTGATGCACCAGGCAGGCTTGGGTGCTGAATCTGAGCTATATGTTTCGGATGCTGGAGGAGGTTAAGGTTTTTAGAGCTGGTTAAAGTTTTTGTTGCAGGTGCCCTCTGATGATTATATCTTAGTTACTACTTGTCCTATCTTCACCAGACTTCCATGGATGGTGCGTCTTATGATACTGATGCACCAGACAGGCTTGAATGCTGAATCTGAGCCATACGTTTCGGATGCTGAAGGAGGTTAAGGTTTTTAGAGCTGGTTAAAGTTTTTGAAACAGGTGCCCTCTGATGATTATATCTTAGTTATTACTTGTCCTAACTTCACCACACTTCCATGGATGGTGCGTCTTATGATACTGATGCACCAGACAGGCTTGAATGCTGAGTCTGAGCCATAGGTTTCAGATACTCGATATTGTTAAGTTTTTTGGAACAAGTCACATGTTTAATAGATAATAGTGCTTTTTCAAACTTGCATAGTTGATTAAACTGTAGTATGAATGAATCACAGAGGAAGCTTCAGATGCAGAGCTTGATCTCCATTATCAAGGATGCTAAAAAATATATCTTAGTTATTACAGGTCCTAACTTCACCAAACTTGAATGGATGGTGTGTCTTATGATACAGATGCACCTGACAGGCATGGATGTTGAATCTGAGCCATAGGTTGCGGATGCTGGAGCAGCTTAAGGTTTTAATTGCTTGTGCCCTCTGATGATGATATCTTCATTATTACTGGTCTGAACTTCACCAAACTTGCATGGAGATGCGTCTTATGTATACTGATGCACCTGACAGGCTTGAATGCTGAATCTGAGCCATAGGTTTCGGATGATGGATAAGGTTTAGTTTTTTTGGAACAGGTCACATGTTTTATAGATGATAGCTTGCATAGTTGATTTAACTGTATTATAAATGAAATGCAGAGGTTGCTTCAGATGCAGAGCCTGATCTCCATTATCAAGGATGCTAAAGAAATCTCCTACCTCATTCAAACCTGCTCGATAGATAGATGTGTTTGTTGATAAATGATATAACATGATTCCTATTATATAGAATTGTATAGTATGAAACAATATTGTTTAATATGATACAATATAATATCATATGTAATATTATAAAAAGTTATATGATACGATATGATATTGTATAATTTTTTTAAATATTTTTATTATGATATTGTATCATGATATCGTTATGTATAGTATTGTATATTATGATACAATATTGTATAATATTATATTGTATTATTAATTTATTATTTAATCACATGATACTATTACATAAGATATTGCAAAATATAATATTGTATCCTATGATACTATATTGTATATTCTATAATATTGTATCATATGTTTTTGTATAATATGATATTAGTTTCTGTAATATAGAATTATATCATATGAAATTGTATAATATGATACTGTTATATTATATAATATCGTATCATACGATATTGTATAATATGATATTGGTTTACAATATGATATATTATCACATCACATGAAATTGTATTGTATGATATTGTAAAATATATTATTGTATCATAAGATACAATATGTAAAATATTATATTGTATTATATAATATTTTACTTTATCACAGAATATTGTATCATTTGATATGATACAATGTTGTTTCAAATAATATTGTATCATATGATACAATATCATATTATGTATCAAAAATGATACAGTATCGTACAATATCATACTATATTATACAATATAATATCATATATTTCAATGTTATGATGTATTATGTAATATGATATTGTAATATAATACTATATTGTTTTATATATTATGATATTGTATTATTTGATCAAATACAATAGCGTATAACACAATACAATGTCATATCATACGCAACAATATCATATCTCATCATTATTGTTTATTATGGTATTCTTTTGTATTATATGATATATGTTGTAAATATGATAGGATGCAATATTTAATTTTACATTATTGTATTGATTAACATATGAACATATGATTATCATACAATTTTTTAACAGATGATATACGATATTGTGTCAAAACAGAATCCATGAAAATCCAAGATCATAAAGTATGATTTCCATTTAATATGATAAAGGTGGTCTCAAAAAGGTGAAGTCTCATAAGGGTGATGTCTCGTCTCGGTGAGCTTTGTAATCTGTGATTACCTATGTTTAAAGTTTGAAAGCAAAATAACATTTTTATGATTAAAAAAAATACTTTGAAGCTGAGGATTGGAGAACCTTATTAAAGAATGATAACTCCTATATCACATATTCATGTATAAAATTTTTTGTTTTCTTTTCAGGCCATCACATCAAAAGTAGAAATGATTGTTGAAAACTCAGACAATTTGGAGGTGAAATTCAGGACAAAATGTAAAGGGTAAATATTTTGAATTTGGAATACACATGTACAGTAGATTCCTTATTTACACAAGTACTTAAATTATACAGTAATTCATCGATTTTGTCATTTTGCATCAAACACAAGAAAACAAAATTGAGAAGACTGAAACATGAAAAAAATGAATGTGAGAATCTAATATTCACATTGAGGTGAAAGAAGAAGGTACAATTTCTTTATATATTTGCCCTAAAATTCAAAATGTTTTTAATTCTCATGAAAATACACATATATAATCTTGAACATGTGTGTATGAAATGTCAAGTAATACACTTGTTTCTTGTTTTAACATTTTGGCATATTTCTAAGATTTAGTTCAAAATGGTGAAAAATGGCACATTTTCTTATAGTTTTTTGAAGAAGAAAATGTGTCCGCAGCCGTCGCCCACAACAAAATTAATATATTTTAAGTGTTTTTGCATGATAAAGTTATGATGTAAGTTTCATCGTGGGCGGTGGCTGTGGACATAGTTTTCTATTCAAAAAACCACTGAGAAATTGGTGTCTTTTGCTCAGTTTAATGAAAATTACGGGAAAATGCACTGTTTGAGACGTCACAATTACCCTTGTGAATGTCTTATCAGGTAACTATTTATAGATTCATAGTTTATGAGTATTTTTGTGTAAAGAAATGTTACATTTCCATTTTTGGTGATATTTTTTAAAATCACTCTAAAACAGGGCAAGTTATGACTGAAACTGTACCTTGTTCTTTAGGACAAAATGTTAAGGGAAAATATTTTGAATTTTGGAATAAACATGTAGGCCTAGGGTAGATTCTATATTTTATGCAAGTACTTAAATTACAGACTGAAATACTAAATGTATTATATTTGGCGTGTACGATATTTGACAAAAAAATTTTTTCAACAAATTAGTGTGGATTTTATTTAGGGCATTTCTGAATTTACCTTTTTATCTACCTATATATTTTACATTTGCCGATGTACTTGATTTAGCTGACACCATTTTCTGCCAAAAACGCTAAATATAATACACAGCCAAATATAATACGTTTACAGTAATTCATCGATTGTGTCATTTTGCATCAAACACGAGGATTTAATATTCACGTAAAATTGTTAGGAGCACATCTTCCACATATCGAAATCTTGCATTGTTTTTAGAACAGATGTAAAATAAATGAAACTATGATTAAAATTTGTTCTGGATTTTATATTCTTCCGATTTGATGCAAAGCTGTTGAATATTGTAATTACTGGACAGGTACATGTAAGCACTTGCGTAAAATAAGGAATCTAGAGGATTTAAGTTCACATTTGTCAAAATAATGTGGTACTTCTCATGATTTAACATTGATATTAATTCTTTTCATTTTTAAATTGGGAATCTACAGTATATTAGTATATTAGTATATTATTTCTCTGATTTTGAGGTTCAGCTCGTTAGAATTAATTATTACAAGTAAATGATTTAATCCAAATGATTACAGAACTGAAGAGAAAGAGACAAACAAGTGTGAGAACTTGGCCATTGGAGAATCTGTGAGTATTTTTAAAAAGCAATTATCAGTATTCATTAATAGATACACTGCATTGTGAATTGCAGTTTAATATTTTCAGTTGTTTTAGAATCTTTTTATTTTTAGTCTATTGAGTACATATAGGAGGACAGGATCAATGAATATTTAACAAAAATACTCCTTTAATGAATAGTTTGTATTCCTATGGAACAGAGTTTTTGCTTTGAAAGTGAATAAAAACCTAGGAGATATTAATACAAGTATTTCTTGTGGTTAAAACTTAAAGGGGCATATTTGTAGGTGGATTTCAGTGTGACAGTGGAAGTGAAGAGCTGTCCCCCCAAAGGTGAAGAGGAGAGGACCCTCAGGATCAAACCAGTCGGACTGTATGATGATTTGACTGTCAAACTGAAGCTCATGTGTCAGTGTGACTGCGAGTCCCCAAAGCAAATGGTCAGTTGGAATTCGTTTCTATTAAAGGCGCATGGTCACAATTTTGGTCAAATTCTTTTTTTCTGCTGTTATTATTTACAATGCCTTAGGAATGCATTTCTAATGATCTAATGAAATTTAAAAGGCAGTGGTAGAGTTATAAGCAAGATACAGGGCTCAAAATTCTTTGTCATGTACTAAACAAGGCTCGTGCCCTGTTTTTGTTTACATAGGTTCAATATACCTGTAAAAAGTCTTTTTCAAGCTAATTTGTCTATCTTATTCATTTTAATCGTAAATAAATAGTTCCTAAAATTGTACACATTCTTTTTAGGTCTAAAACTTGAATTTTTACATCAAGATTCAAAATGTAAAGAAAAGCTTTGTTTACATAGCAAAGAGTTTTGAGCTCTGTATTAACTCGCTTATTACTCAACAAATGACACTCAAATTTTGGATTCCTATTAAAGATGCCTTACTGAAGCATTGTCAACATTAAAATCAGAAAAATAAATTTTGACCAAAATCGTGACCATGCCCCTTTAACCTCACCATAGAGAATGTGATGACCTAATGACTACATACATTTTGTCCATTGTTGTACATTGTTTGTTTAAAGTGATGGGTTTACAACAGGGTTGGTATTATTGTAGGCTTATCCAAACACCTTAAAGAATCTAATACTGTAAATCAACTTTTATTTGCTGCCACTTTATTTTGCAATTTACCAGAGATTAAAGCTGTTTTGCAGCTACTAATTTTCACACTCAAGATGTAGATTATCTTAAAAACTCTTCAAGGAGTTGTTCATGGCAAGAATTGACTGCAAGAAATATTCACAACAACAATAATGCTCTTGCAAACCTTGTGAAAATTTCTTGCACACAAATGAAAATTTGTTTACAATAATGAGAGCTCTGAGACCCAAATTTCAGATAATAAATTATAATTATGTTCAGGTGACTATTTAAGCGCATGGGCCTCTTTTTCTGTCAAAAGTAAATTGGACATTTGTTTTCATTCTGCATCAAGGAGGACAACAAGAACCACGAGAAATGTAATGGAAACGGGACGTACGTGTGTGGAATGTGCGTGTGTAACGAGCCGTACTTTGGGGATTATTGTGACTGTGACAAGGGCACCGGGACCATCGCTGACAAGGAGTCTGAGTGTATCCAGTAAGTATCCAATAAAGAGATTGAATGTATCCAGAAAATATCTTATAAAGAGAGAGGATGAATATAGTAAGAATCTAATGAAGAGAGTCTATGAATCCAGTGAATATCCAACAAGGAGAGTCACTGTATCCTGTAAGTATCTAATGAAGAGAGTCACTGTATCCTGCAGTAAGTATCTAATGAAGAGAGTCACTATATCCTGCAGTAAGTATCTAGTGAAGAGTCACTGTATCCATTAAGTATCCAACAAGGAGAGAGAGTATCCATGGCCAGTAAGTATCCTACAAGGAGAGAGTATCCAGTAAGTATCCAACAAGAAGAGAGAGAGTATCCAGTAAGTATCCAACAAGGAGAGTATCCATTAAGTATCCAACAAGGAGAAAGAGAGTATCCAGTAAGTATCCAACAAGGAGAGTGAGTGTATCCAGTAAGTATCCAACAAGGAGAGTGAGAGTATCCAGTAAGTATCGAACAAGGAGAGTGAGTGTGTCCAATAACTATCCTACAAGGAAAGTGAGTGTATTCAGTAAGTATCCAAAAAGGAGAGTGAGTGTGTCCAATAACTATCCTACAAGGAAAGTGAGTGTATTCAGTAAGTATCCAATAAAGAAATTCAGTATTATAATTAAGTTTTTATAGAGATTGATTGTGTACAGGAATTTTCTAACAAAATGGAGTGAGCGTCCATTTAGTATCCAACAAGTGGATCAAGTGTTTTTAGTAAGTATCTGACAAGGAGAGTAAGTGTATACAGGGGTGTGCAATTACAAAATTTGGCCACTAGCCCAGGGGCTAGTGGGAGTACCAAAGTTACTAGCCCAAGATTCAAAGTTACTAGCCAGACTATTTCGGACATGTCGACATTTCATTTTATAAAAAACCCTGTATGATACTAGTATATAATTATTAATATACGAAATATTTATTACTTGCATGTTTTCTGTGGTAGACTAGTTCAAAAATATTCAACTTCATTGATCTCTCACATTTTAGTTACAAAATTGGTTTGGGTACCGTTTATATAATAAAACCCAAACATAACATTGTGAATGTGAACAGACTCTATAAAATCACTGCAACTATCTATGTGTGCATGCATTTTATCCTGTTTAATTTCCATTTACAAAATACACCTATGCAATTAATTAAGTAATGGTAAATTTTAATTTAAAATAATGGAAAATGCACAAATAATAATATGCAAAATATGATTTTCTTTTAATTCACCAAGCAGGTCACTTTAAAATGTGTTCATAAGAATAGTTAGTGCAGAAATTTATAATATCTCTGTAATGTATCTCTCTCTCTCTCTCTCTCTCTCTCTCTCTCTCTTTCTCTCTCTCTCTCTCTCTCTCTCTCTCTGTAAAAAAAATTATATTAAAATAAGCCAATGAATACATATTAAAGAAAAAGGAATCATCTTACACTGATGTCACTTGAAACAGCTGCACAGGTAACTACGGAAGCCATGTGCAGTGAGGCGTGACTATCTCGTCTAGCCACTGGTCAACACTGTCGGTAAAACTTCAAAGTGTGAAACTTACAGCAGAGTGTTTTTCTCAGAAGAATGTAGCACGAGAAAAAAATGCTTAAGAAATTTTTAGGCTATCATGACTTAAAAGGAGCAGATATCATGCCTCTGTGATAACAATGACGATACACTTTTCCTACTAGGACACTGCAAATTTACCGTCATATTTTGCCAACTCTGGTTATGATTTACTAGCCCGACGGGCTACCACAGTTAATGTTTTTGCTAGCCCGACCTCTAAAATCGGTAGCCCCGGGCGTCGGGCGATGGTAATTGCACACCCCTGGTATATAGTAAGAATCCAAGAAGGACAAAGAGAAAAAAAAAATAATGTATCTAGTAAGTTGCCAACAGCGTGAGTATATTCAAATGTATCTCACAAGAGAGAGTGAATACTGTTAGTTCTTCATCTATACTACTTCAGATGATATTGCCGTATATCCAGGGTTTTTTCGCGTGTCACAAAATTTTCGAAAATGGGGAAAATGTGTAGTATTTTTAATTTGCGTCAGTCATTTTTTGCGATTTTAAAAGTGTGTTATAGAAAATAATAAAGGATATAATTTCTGCATATTCAATATTTTGCAATTTAATAGAAATCGCGAAAAATGCGAAAATTAGATCATCGCGAAAATTACTTGATATACGGTAATACCTTTGTTTTTAATCAGGGACAAGAACACGACCATCATCTGTAACGGTCGGGGAGAATGTAACTGCGGAACATGCACGTGTCGGGAGAGACAGAAGGGCACCAACCACTTCTACACGGGCAGATACTGCGAGTGTGACGATTACAGCTGTCCCTACTATGCTGGGCTCATCTGTGGAGGTCTGTAGCAGTGCAGTGTTAATGTTCCATTTCACCTTTTTTAGTTTAGTCTAGGAGAGTTGTAAGGTTGAAGGGTTGATCTCAATCATTCAACATTTTAATTGTAGCACAAAGCATGTGCTAATGATTGAAAGGAAAGTGCAAAGAATAGTGACTGAACCCATGTTGATGGTTCAGTAATAATTTACAAGCACTAGATTTAACATATTTGAAATAAAAATGTACAAAATCAGTCATTCATTAATTGTCTACCGCAAATTATTTTTCTAAGAAATATGCATAATTATAAAGGACACATTATGATGATGTAAATATTAAATTCTGTCAGGTCTGGGTCGCGGACAGTGTGACTGTGGAAACTGTAAGTGTAACGCCGGTTTCAATGGCACTAACTGTGGATGTAACACCGACAACTCTACCTGTATGTACAATGGAGTAAGTGATTTTTTAACTACCCTGTATATGACCTGTTGTAGTCCATATATACAGTATGTCTTCTTCTGACTCTGTTCCATAAGAATCTGATCCTATTGTATAAAGTGTGCATGGTTTAAAAGATTTTTGTGCTTAGCATTATTATTATGCCCCATCTCTCCTCTCTGAAATGAATACATACTGTAAATTCGTTATATTATGCGAGTACTTAATTCCGCGATCCCGCTGTTTTGTATCAAATCATGATAATATAAAATCGCGAAAGCTGAACTCTTTACCTTATTTCTTATTGTTTACAACTCTGAAAAAATAATGGCCAGATTTGAAAATCAGCGAAGGGTGTTTCTCGCAATTTTACGTGGATATTAATCCTTCGCGTTTATTTAGGAATTTACAGTAATAAATTATTATAATATGCTAATTGTAAATGTGATTTTTTTTTTTTTTTAGTTGTTGTGTAATGATAAAGGAACTTGTGAGTGTGGCAAGTGCACCTGTACTGATCCTAAGTACTTTGGACCCCAGTGTCAGGAATGTGATGTAAGTACCAGAGTTGTCTTTAAGACCCGGGAGGCAGGGAATTCCCCGCCTATAATGCCTTAATTACCTGGCTATAATTGCATTTCAACACAATGTATCTATAAGCAAGACCCCCAGACCCCCCCCCCCCCCCCCCCCCCCCCCCCCCCCGATAACAAAATTACATGTATATCTGTGAAAATATACTCTCCAGGGCTGTGTTTTACAAAAGAACTTACAACAAAGTTGTGAATTTTTTCAGTCTCATAGAATAGTCTCTAACATGCAAAATGTATACCGGTACATAACAATTTGTATAAAAAAAATGCTTATTCTTAAAAGTATGTTTTACTTGGATCAAGTTTTAGAACAGTTGGTAGCTTATTAAAAATGATCGTTTATAAATTTGGTTCCTTTGGATATTCAATGCAAGTTCTTTTGGAAAATGCAGCCCAGATTCTAAGGTGAATTCTGTGTTTAAACAGAGATATTTTTGTTCCTTGATTGTAGAACTGTGGCCAGGAGCAATGTCGTACGCACCAGGACTGTGCGCTGTGTAACAGAACCAACGCCGGGGTACTGACCAAGGAACAGTGTGAAAAAGAGTGCTCCCATACCACTGCCGTCGACAAAATCAGAAGTGTGTATTAAAATTAAAGCAGAGTTTTTTTCCTTCGTGCATCTATAGATATTGTATCAGTGTACTGTATTAAAGAAAAAATCTGAGGATGTGCATAGAAAGTAGTAGCTATGCAATTAAGAAAAAAAATCGGAATACTGTAAATTCCTTAGTTTACACGAGAACTTAATTCCGTGATTTCGGATCAAATTGCGAGAATATAAAATTGAGAACACGGAATTTCCATCCTTATTTCTTATACTTTACAACTCTTAGAAAATAATAGCGAGATTTTAAAATCTGCGAAGGTCCTTCTCGCAATTTTACGCAGATATTAATTCCTTGGGTTTAATTAGGAATCTACAGTAACTTCTAAAGTCTACATTGTATTTTAAAGAGATTCATGAAAAGTTTTTCATTGCTCTTAATCTGTTGATATTAGGATGGATTTCTTAACTACTGAGTTCATTCCTACTTGTAATGCTGTATTCTAATAATAATTTTTCATGCTTAAAAATCTGTTATTTTTTTTCTCATACATGTCAAAATTTGTTCTATATGTAGCAGATGTATAGTGCAGTACAAATAGAGATTAGCTAATAAGTGAATTGATTGCAAATGGAGTTCAGTATTATTCAATAATATATAATGTAACTAATTGAAAAATGGGTAATGAAATTAATGTAGGTTTGAATGAAACATGACTGTTTAAAATTTTACTACTGTAAATTCCTTATATTTCGCGAGTACTTAAATCCGCAAACCCTCTGTTTTGTATCAAATCACGAGAATATAAAATCACGAACGCGGAATTTTTATCCTTTTTTCCTACAGTTCTCAACTCTAAGAAAAATAATGCTGAGATTTTTAAATTCGCGAAGGGTACCTCTTGCGATTTTTTTCGCGGAGATTAATTCCTCGCATTTAATTAGGAATCTACAGTAATGAAATTTGATCATAAATGTAATTAAAATATTCCCAATTTAATTAATTTTACAGATGGCATCACTAATTGCGAATATGTAGACCAGAATGGCTGCTTTATTTACTTTACCTATTTCTATGACGATGATGGCACACTGAGGGTAGAAGTCCAAAAAGAGCCAGGTGGGTTTCATATCCCCCCCTTCATTATTTATTGTTAGGTTATTTCAGTAGGTAAATGCTTATTTGTGTAGACTTGTTATAAAGACACATACATGTACTCTCTGTGATTCAATTTCATTTCAAAAATGAGTATGTAAAAAGAAAAAAAATTGAAAACAAATGATAATGCTATTATATTTACGAAATAATTGAGGGTATTTTTTTAATTTGCACAAATTTTTAATGAAAAATTTTGCCCAATAAAAGATTTTATATGTGTCAAACTGTATCACTCAAAGATAAACCGTTAAACTATATGAGATTTGATTTTGCATATTTATTGCGCAATCTTCAGAGTGTCCCCCCGAGGTCAACGTCCTTGCCATAGTCCTGGGGGTGATAGCGGGCATCGTGTTCTTTGGGATCATCCTCCTCCTGATCTGGAAACTATTCACCACCATTAGTGATAAGAGAGAGCTGGCCAGGTTCGAAAAGGAGGCCATGAACGCCCGATGGGATACGGTAGGAAAACTATTTTATTTACGCTTTTTAAGGGTATCTAGTTTATAAGTGAAATCTGAACTAATCTACTGTATGCAGGGATGATTTTGCCCCAGTGTTTTGTATACATAACTACCCTCATTGTCAGCCAGCAATTTAGCAAATTAAAAATCAAATTGTGATTTTGAAAAAAAAATGTTTTTGATGTAAGTTATTTAAATTTAAGCACCATTCTGAAAGGGCAGATTTTAAACATGGTTAAATTTAATTGAGCAAATAAAACTCTGCCTATTAAAATTAAGAAGGCTATAACTTTGTATATACAGTAGTACATGTATTTCAATAATTTCAAATAATTTTTGTAAATTATCAATTCCCACCTGTTAGGCCTACATATTTCTAGTTATCAGTTGGCTTTATACAAACGATGCAAAAATATACACATTAGTGTTACACATACATATTTTTTGCATGAGCATGTATGTTGTTTTTAATATTGTTTCTATGGAAGAATTGTCCTAGAATTGTAAGTGGTAATTTTGACGAATGTAAATTTTTAATATTGTTGTTGTTAATTTTGAAAGTGTCATTTTTTATGAATGTAGGTGCTGCAAGTAGAATGTGTTAATTTTGAAGATAGAACATATTTGATATTGCATGTGTTAATTTTGAAAATTGGAATATTTAAGATAGGTGGTATTTATCATGCAAGTTGTAAGTGTTAATTTTGAAAATTTTAGGTCTTAATTTTGAAAAATAAATTGCTTGACTTTGTAAACAAAATCAATGCATGTTTCTTTTCTCTTTACTTGATTCAGGGAGAGAACCCAATCTATAAAAAAGCTACTTCCACATACCAAAACCCGGTGTACGGAAAGAAGTGAAGGCCGGCTCTCGTGCCATTCGTATCATAATATGTTCATCATGTTAGCATGTACCAAAGATGTTAGATAGATAGATAGATAGATAGACAGATAATGTACTCATTAAAACAAATCTCAAACGATTCTGCATTACAGGGAGAAAATCCTATCTACAAGCAGGCTACATCCACCTTTGTCAACCCCACCTACAGGCAGTGAGAACCCTCGTTTACAGCAGAGGGGGGAAATCAAGAACCCAGAACAGCCATGGAGATTATAACATGCAGCTAGGCAGGAATAAAAAGAAAGCGAAAAAAATTTTTCCCCTGAAAACTTTAAGTGTTACAAACTTTTTTATTTATTTATTTTGGTAGCAGCCGGGTTAGTATAGTAGATGTTTATTGAGGGATGGTGTTTGTTTGTTTTTGTTTATTTTGTTTTGTTTTTTAGGAGGGAGGAAATGGGAAAAACTCTTAACAATTACTATGCTAACTCTTACTTGAAGCGAGCATCATGAAGTGGGTAGCATGATACTAATCATTAATACTGCATGACAAGTAGACTTCTTTCTTATTGACTTAATTAACTTAACATGTAACTTTCTCTAAAGTTTACTCACTTTACTTTAATGGGTGTAATTAATAAAGACTTTTAAAATAAAAGATTTAGGGGGGGGGGGGATGGGTAAAAGAAAAAGGTCAAGGGGGGGGGAGGGGTTGATTGGAGGGGTAGGGAGGAAGCATTGGACAAGCATGATTTTTTCCTTCTTACTGCATGTTATCTTCTAGCTGGAGAAGGTCTTGATTTTCCGATGTCATGACTTTCAAGCCTGACCTACTACTGGGTTGTCTTAGAAGGTGTGTAGTGCTGGCTTGATGCATGGATTAACTCCCTTGTCTTTGATGTAGTCATACAAAATGGCCCACCTGTATCAGAGATCATTCTATGTTGCGTTTTCTGATTCGTTGGGTATTTTTTCCCCACCTTGTTGTGTGCCATTGAAGAAAGAGAGGAAAAAAAAAACCTTACGCTGGATGATATTATCTAGAACACCAAAATTTCAACGCCATTTTGCTGTTGGATCAACTTTACTCGCAGCATTTTAACAGTTTAATCTTTTTGGTTACTACTTCTTGTACTCTTCATTTGGATTGTGTTTAAAAATAGAAAGTTTCTTGTTGAATTTGCAAATTCACATTTGGATTATTTTGTGAACACAGAAATAATTTTAAATTCTCAGAAAAATCAACTGGAAACCTTATATCTATTTTTTTTTAAAAAGTTGATTGAACAATCTGAAATGTGTTGTACACATACATATTTGATTTTCATAATTTTCTTCTCTGTGTAAAATGGAATCTTATGTATGCTTGTACATGTATAATAATATTATTTAAAGGTACATATAATTTCTGTGATTGTATTCCTATTACATGTACATACCTGTTCAGTCATGTATTTATTTTTTATGTTTACGGACATGTAATGTCCTCATATAAAGTTTAAACATTGTTTATTAGCAGTCAAAACAAAACCCAGTAACAAATGTGCCTTTCTTGATCTGACAGAGATTGTAACAGATTGTAATACATTGCAATACATTGTAATACATTGTAATACATTGTAAAACAGCACAATTGGTTGATAAATTATTGTAGTGAAGTGAGAATGCTGTCGTGATAATTGAGATTTGAAATGCGAATTTCATTGCTGTGTAAAGATTTTTAGATGTTTTTTTAAAGATGTGAATTGTACATGTTTTTTTCCGTGAAAATCAATGTTACATTTTGGATTTCAATTTTTTTTATAACAGTGTTGTTTGAATTAAAGTGAGTGGTTTTTTTTTGGTTTTTGAGTAAGCATAGAAGGTGTCCTTTATCTGATTTTTTTTGTGTAAAAAAATGATGAGTAATGATTAGTAGCCAATTTCAAAATAATTGTGAAATCCATTGTTTAGTTGTCAACGCCTTGCTGCCTAAAAGAGAAGTGTTAATCTGGTGTTCAAATCAATGTGAAGGCAAAGAAATTTTGGTATTTTATTGAATGGAATTAAATAGAAAAAATGACTGCCAGTGGAAAACTTAATAGAGAATAATGTTTTTTTTTCAAAACATTTTCTAAGATGCATGAATGAGAAATTACCTACTTGAAAGGTTTAGAGATGAGAAGTTAATATTAATTAAAAATTGGATTCAAATGATAAATACTCATTTCATTTTAAACTTTTTATGTCTAACACATCAGAACATTGCAGTAAATGAGGTTCATTTATTTGTAGGCTTTTGCTTACATGTGTTATCGCTAACTAAGATATTCAGCTCAAAATGGTATAGGCCTACTTCGTGCATGATGGCTAGAAAGGATAGTTGAAGTCCATTACTCACCAAAAAGTTGTTCATTTTTAGGATATATTTGGTTGATTCGACTTTTCTTATCCACTTATTTGTATGATATTATGATATTTTTTAAAGGTTCAGATATAACATTTCAGTTAATTTTAGTATTGTTGTAAAACAATCATACCTATAAAATGTTGTAACGAAATGTTCAATCATACGTTGTTGTATATATGTATTCAGAAAACAAATCTATAAGTAAAGCCAAATTTAAATTATAAGAAATTGATATTGACAATTAAAAAAAAATCTATCCTGAAATCACTATTGTACAATTGTATAATGAAATCGTTGATTATATTCATTTATGTTATAGAAGAATATAGGACCTTATTATTTTATGCTACACAATCATTTCTATGCCATTCTTTAGGATGCTGCTTCAATGTTATATTGATAGTCATTCGAGTGATTTAATGTATTCGTTTATTAAGCATTTGAAATGGGTGCAAATGTTGATGGATTTTCATACATGTATATATATATTATATGTTGTTATTTTGCGCTTTTATTTCGTGTTTTCAGTACCAAGGTTGTGTATATTTTAGAAGGAATTTTTTTTTCTATGCGAGAGTGAACGATGAGAGCAAGATTCTGTAAAAATAAGAGATTAAGGTTATTAACACACTGTATTATGCAGACAATATCTACATTATGTACATATGTTTTGGCCAGTAGACATATGATATGAACTTTTTTTTTTTAATTAAGTTTTCAAATTTCAATGAAAAGTATATAGAATAAACTCTTCGCAAAAAATTCGAAATTTTTAATTCAAGAGTTAATATACAAGTTATTTGATGTGCATTTATACAGACGAAGGGTTTGGATCTGAATCATTCATCTTTTAGTAATTTTATTGTTTATGTGCTTCCACTCTTGATGTATACTGCATACAATTTTATACGAAATAAATATCTTGTAATACAAAACACAAGAAGATGTCATTCATTTAATCCACAGGAGGGGATGGGAGTATAACGTTTAGGGTTATACTGTTTGTCGAAACGATCATGAAATCAACCCGTGACTCTGCCTACAGTCACAAAGTCAATTTTAGTCATTTTTATTTTATAATTAATTAAATAATTTCCTTTACTATCAGAGGACATGAAATTGTTTTTAAGGAATAAGGAATCGCTCTTTGCTGATCAAATAAGGTCAGGGTATGATAATATTCAAAGAAGCTCAACCGTATTTCACATCACTACATGTATATTGAAGGAATGATTACTCTTTATTTATATGTGCATAATTTTCAGAAAATGTTCATTATTAATGAAAATATTGACATTTTGAACAACTCATTGACAAAGCAGAGCCAATAACAACCCACATTCACTGGGCTATTCTACATTGTGAGAAATGTCCCCCTAATCAAGGTGCAAGATGGATCCAAATTATGAGCCATCACGGATAGTTTTGACAGGCAAGCACGCCAAAAAGTTGCTTGATAATACTATCAAAGAGTGTTTCATATACAAATATTTCCAGGATTATGTTCTTGGAAAAGACAAATTTTATGCTGAAAGTTTCAACAATGGCATGAACATTATTCAAGACAAGAGAATTTTATTAAAAGATAACCAGTACAGATTTCGTTCTAATCTTGCTGTATGTCACTGGAACGAGAATGTAGACAGGGCATTTACATCAGAGCTACGCTCTCGAGATAACAGTTTTTAGATAGAAAAAAAATCTCAAAATTATACTTGATTATTTCGAGAGAAAGTACGTCACAATAAGGATAAATCAAAACTACCATAACCTGTACTTAAATGCGTATCGAAAAATGTAATGTATTGCCATTGCAGATGAAAACATACTAGGTAATCAAATATTACAGAGCTTATCGAGATGAAGCATCAATATATCACCGTATGACACCACTACCATCATTTAACACAGTTAACGATCGATACTAAAATATAGTATTGTATCAAATGAGAATGACACAATAAAATATTGAATCATTTATGATATCCTATCATTTGATACAATATGATAAGGTTAATTATCATATTGAACAATAAATGATAATAAAAAAATCGCATGATACAATATCGTATCGTATCATAAAATACGATAACATTGTATTATAATGATGCTAAACAATATTGTATTATATCATATGATACACTTATGTATTATATAAACCGATATTTTCTCATCTTATATCATACAATACCATATCATAAATTATTATATTATGTGATACATTATCATATTGTATCAAAAAATATAATGTTGTATCAATTAATATCACGCCATATTATATCTAATTATGGCATTGTATCATTTGATGTGAAATGGAATTGTGTTAAATGATATTTAACGGTATTGTATCATAACATATGATAATAATATCAAGTGATATAATACAACATAAAATTCTTTAATACAATATTGTAATTTTACTATTGAACAACATATGACAATGTATAACCATATGATATTATATAATATCATGATATGCAATGCAGTATTATCTCAAATGATACAATATCATATCATCATAAGATACAATATCATATCATTTGATTCAAAAACCTATTTAATGCCCTATAAACAAATATCATATAATATGATACAATATTGTTTGGTATGATACAATACAATATTGTGTATAATGTGAAGATATGATTTCATACAATACAAAACCATTTGATACAGTACATATATGATGCCTATTATAGGAATAGAAATCACATCAGATAAATTAAATATTAACAATCACATCCATCAAACAATTTTGAGTGAAGTAGGACAGGCTTTTCTTAGAATCCATAATGGAGATAAGGTTCTGTATGTGAAGCTTGTCGTACCTATCATTTATAAATCATGAGCTATAAAAGTTTGCAAGGATTGCATTTTTCAACATTCAAACCTGTTTTGACCTATCGAAAATAACTTACACCTCCAGCATTCAGATAATCGAGATCAAGCTCTATATCTAAAGCTACTTCAATATTACCAATACGCATCACCATTTGTTTTAACCGTTCACTATAAGTGTGATTAAACATTTTACACACTAAAAAAACCTTAACCTCCTTCAACATCCGAAACAGATGGTTCAGATTTTGCATCCACGTCTCTTGAGTGCATCAGTAACTTAAGATCTAAGTTTGGTAAAGACAGATCTAACAAAAACTTGGGTATGACCAACAAATTAAAGGTCACCAGCTCCAAAAACTTTAACTTGCTCTGAAAACTTAACTTCTTCCAGCATCCAAAACCTTTCACTCAGATTCAGCAACCAAGCATGTCGAGTATGTCAGTATCATTTATGATGCACTATCGTGCAAGTGTGGTGAAGATAGGACCAGAAATAACTAATACATGTCAATTAAAGGGCACCTGCTCCAAAAAGTTTTACCAGGTCCAGACGTCGACGGCGAAGGTATAGCATAAGTTACACCAACTTCGTCTCAGGTAAAATGCAAAGTCCCATAGAACATTCTGAGCTGTGTAAACAAATGTAGATGTAGGCATAGCGTCGGAGGTCTTTTTTTCTAAATTTTGTATTTATTTATCTTTAAATAGATGACTTGTTATTCATACCCTTAACTTTGCTATTCATACTACCATTATGACAGTTGTAAAGACGCGTGTCATGCTACATGTATATGTAACACCTGAGGCGAGTTCGACAGAGCAATCGCTCGCGAGCGCTCGCCAAAAATCCCTATACCCGCAACACAAATTTTGGCGAGCGATCGCGAGCGCTCGCTCTGTTGAACACGCCTCTGCATGAGGTATTTAATTGAAATGAATTTAAATCGATCACGTGATTTATCTGATATGGTAACCAGACCAGGAAGAAGAAATACTAACAAATATTTGGAAATCGCCATGTTGGATCACATAGGTTTGTAGAAAGATTTTTCAATACATTTTTTTCCATTTTCAAAATCGGTCAAGCGTTTACAAATTATTCATTGAAATACGTTTCTTTGTTTTAATGGTACATGTCTAAATATATATGAAAGTGACACTTTCATTGGGTTTTTTAAGGACCTTAGGGAGAGCTTTTGACAAAAATAGCCCTCAAATCAACGTTAATGCATTTTATTAACACGTAATTCGTAAATATATATATATATATATATATATATATATATATATATATATATATATATATATATATATATATATATATATATATATTTGGAGTGCTATATATATTTTGCACAACGAACTTTTTCATGCAAGTACTAAATATGGTTATAGGAGCACACGTCAAGTTAAGCAACAATTAAACTACCAAATCGAAACATGTAAAATATAAATTTTATAAACCTATTGAGTGTATTGCTGTTCTATTACGGTTCTATATCTATAAACAACAACAGAAGACAATAGAAGACAGTCTGACTGAGGATAACTATTTTTATAAGGGTTCCAATAGATTTCTACAAAAAAATGTCGAGCTTCGTATTGTTTTAAATGGACTTTTAAAACAAACTTTACGTGGACAGTCAATTACAGACTTTAAAAGCGTTTTCTTCATTACATGTACCAATACTATTTTTATATTAGAAAAAGTTAATATATTCCAGAGAAACGTTATGAAAAAATATATATATTCTCTTCGCTACATTGCTTTCAATTTTTTTGTTATTCACCGATGACAGATGTTGATTTTGATGGCAATAAGGTGACGTTTTCATTGATCTTCTTAGTTCAAGGCAAATTTAAACATCATTAATTTTTTGAAAGCACTTGCATTGATATCAGGATATAGTTGCAAATTAATACATTTCTTTACGATTCAGTAGAGCATATTTCAGGTCACTGCCTGTTATATATTTTTTAACCACTTAAAATTTAACGTAAACTTAAACTAGTCTTTTAAACCAGCCCTTTAAAAGTCCACCTATAAATTTAGGTCATGTACATTGAAAATTCAGCCAATAATTTTGCTTTATCCTTTTTTTTTTTTTAGATCTAATCAGCTTAAATTTAGGGGATCAAGCTATATTTTGAGTATGGCCTCTAGTGCCCAGGATGTACAACGTTGTACCTTGTGTAAACATGCCGTGGCCCCTATGCACTGTGACACTTGTGGTATAAATATATGCAAGGATTGCGTCGAATATCATTTCTCCGATGTTTCAATAAAACATAACGTAGTACCACTTAAATACAGAGGGTCCACCACTGATTATTCAACATGTTCCGAACATAAAACAAAGCAACGTGACTTGCATTGTGAACAATGTAACATATCTATCTGTTCGAAATGTACTTCCTCCATAGTTCACCGAGGCCACAATTTTCTTTATATCAAAGATAAAATACTTGAAAGAAAAGACAGAGTATTAGAAGATTTGGGAGAATTAGAAGAGTCTCTTCATCCAAAGTATAAAGAAATATCTTCCAACATTCAAGTTCAGAGAGATGTTTTAACGAAAGGCTCTCAAACAGCGAGAAAAGCTATCAGAAAACATGGAGAAGATTTACACCAAGAGGTAAACAGCATTATTACCGAACTGAAATCTGATCTTGATAAAATGGAATCAAAACAACAGACTTCCCTAAATAAACAACACAATGAAGTAGCAGAGACAATTTCAAAAATTCAAAAAAGTATTGCTCGTCTAAGAAAATTATCGAAAACAAATGATGAAAGCTTGCTCCTATCATACAATTCCAGGAATGCCGAATTCAGAAATTTACCTCATGAAATTAAAGTAACACTACCAAGCTTTACTCCTAACCAAATAAACAGAGAACAGCTTCATAAACAAATCGGTTCTTTGTCTTTCACATTAGAAGGTCAACTTTGCACCAAAGAAAAACAAGGAGTTAAGTCATCTCTACAAGACAGATTGCTGCCAAGTAGATCATCCACCTTAATAACAATCGAAACTGGCTATCGGAGTCTTTACAGCGTGTCTTGTGCAGGGGATGAAGAAATATGGACCTGCGGTCTGGACAACATCATGAAACTCTACAATCTTCAGGGGGAACTGGTGAAGTCAATACAAACTAAATCAGGGAACCTGCCACAGGACATATCAGTGACAAACGATGGGAAGCTAGTTTATGTTGATCACGAAGACAGATCTGTAAATTTGGTGAACAATAAAAACATAAAAGCAGTGGTTAGATTACAGGGGTGGAAACCTCGCAATGTCTGCTGCACCTCCTCTGGTGGCTTCCTTGTGATGATGATAAAGGATGACAACAAACAGTCAAGGGTCTTGCGTTACACAGGAGGTTCTGAGAAACAATTTGAAACTTTTGAGTTCAATGACAATGGTGACCGTCTTTATTCATCTGGTGGAATGAAATACGTAAGTGAAAATAAGAACCAAGATATCTGCGTGGCTGACAATAAAGTTCATGCTATAGTGGTGATCAATAAAAATGGAAAACACCGATTCTCTTACACTGGTCCTCCGTTAGCTTCCAATGAATCGTTTGATCCAGTTGGCATAACAACAAACAAATACAGCCAGATCCTGACAACAGATTGTAGCAACCATCGCATCCATATCCTAGATCAGAATGGGCAGTTCCTCCGCTACATCGACAACTGCGGCTTACATACTCCGTGGGGTCTTTGCGTCGACACACACAACCGTCTTCTTATTGCCGAATCAAAGTCTGGTTTGGTTAAGAAAATAAGATATGAAATGTAAACAATATCGATGTAAAGCGTTTATAATTGCACAGTATATTTTTAACTTTGATTCCAATACTGAAATTTTTTTTACCAAATAGTATGAACTGAAATTTTTTTGGATGAAATGCATTGAACTGAATGTGTGAACCGGTCAGTTAAATTCTATTCAGAAATGTCACGCGGAGTTGTCCAAAAAATACCATAGACAAGCGGTGCTATTTAATTAATGGAGGAAACAGGGAAATGAAACTTGTGCCACAAAGGGTTCAAGTAATTTTGCATTACATTATTGTTTTGATATCAAATATAATTGTATGAAATTTAAATTAGTTATATGAAAGCATACTCGTTCATGAATCGGAGATGCGGCACAATGTCAAGAATGAAAAGTTAAAATCAACATAAAAATGAAGATTGCAAGGATGAGTACTTTTCGAATTAAAAAAGAAAAGAAAAAAAATCACTTTTTGTTATTTATTCTATGATTTACCCACCATATAATTTGGTTATAACATTATATTGCGCATTAAGTGACAAGTTGAAGTATGAACTCATAAGCGGCGCACCGATAACTTATGAAATTTTGTAAGACTTTGAAACAAATCTTAAGCCGATTTTCAAGTCAACAAATTACCAAAATCGCCTACAAATGAATTTTGTGAATAATTAATCTTGCAACATCGAAAATATTCGAACGAGTATGACGACATCTTGTAAAAAGGAAACCCCTTCTGATGGAAATGGACGACAAAACGGTAAACGGCACATTTCGGGAAAAACAGACGTAAAGCAACAAGTAATAAGGGCCTACAGGACATCTTAGGGAGAATTTTAAAACAACACTTGAAATGCATAATAAATGTGCACTCAAAGTACATGTTCAAAGAAAATATTATTTTCCAAAACACATTCGGATATAGAACGTGAATGTTATCGATACATGTAACGATGAGAATTAGCTTTAACAACGACTGGCTTTTTTCGACGCCTGGCAAAACCCGCTAACATAAATTATTTTGTTTCTCAAGGAATACTAGTATATTAGAAACGCATAAGAATTTTAGGGTACTGCTTAACAAAAGGTCAATGATCAAAATACAGTTGTCTGACGAAATTACTGTAAACTTAATTTAAGTATTGCCCTCAGTTTACGCAATTTGGGGACAAGCCTCGTATATTACGTAACATTACTTTTGATAAGTAAGTTCATTGCTAACGTGCTTCCACTCTTATTGAATACTGCGTTCATTTTATACGAAATAAAAATCTTGTAGCAGGAAAGGATGGGAGTATAATGTTTAGGGTTACATGTGTATACTGTCTGTCAAAACGAGGAAACATATAAAAATTGGCATTTTCAGCCATCATAATGTTAATTAGTCAACGCGTATTCCTAGGATACCTGTTCTGGAGAGTTCCTTCCACCAAAACTAATCGCGCTTTATTTTGTTCCATTTTATTTATTAATTTTTTGTCAAACCAGAGATCTCATGATTAACTTGTCCTACACTTTCCGTTAATTAGTCAACTTGCGTTCTATGTTATCCCATTCTAGAAAGTTCTATCCCATTATTTCACCAAAGGTCATGCTGTGCAAGCGAATGGTCCATCCATTAAAACTAAAATCGTTCATTCAAGATACAAATTGCCTTATTTATTTATTCAACATTTGTCATTAATTTTGTACTCTAAGTAAGTTCCCAATAAATATATTTACTCATTACGTAATCATTCAATGTTATTTCATTGCAAGTATATTTTTAATGATAACTCCTACTGACTTGGATCTGCCTAAGCGTGTCCACCACCATACTCTCATTTTTGCTATTTCGGGCTGGTTCAATATTGGAAACGAAAACAGGTTTTTGATTAATTTTACAGTAATTACTTATCAGGTAGCATTCAATTCTAGCTTACGGACATCATATCACATGTGTTTGAAATACTAAAGCTGTAAGCAGTTACTCTGGTGCAGGCATTTTTAGATAAGAAAAAAGTCTTAATTTAAAGGTATAGATGTTCCCCCTCTCGTATAGACGCTACGCACATAATTTGGGTAACATAGCCCTAATAGTTTCAGAGATGAAGCTTACGAATTTGAATAGATGTTATAATAATTCCCATCTATTTCCGTTGAATTTCAAGAGAGTGACAATGAAATATCGATCTATTCTGATGCTATTTTCGCTTTGATATATAGATGTAAATACATGTATATAGGTTATAAAACACTTGCTTATACATGTAGATTTCGTATAGCGATTGCATCATGTGTTACTGCATTCCCAAAATTTCAGTTCCTACAGGCAATAAGGATTCATGAAAATTACAAGTTATAAAATCCTTGTTAACAAATGAATGCTACATATGAAAAATAACAAAGATTAGTCTTATAGATCAAAACGAGAAGTTGAAAGTGTTTTAAAAATGTTTACGAAAGACTAAACGAAAATAAAGGACGGTGGCAGACGATCGGTCATTAATAAGGGTATTGTTCGATATGTAATGTGTATTGTACAATATCTCAAGAAAGCATTCAAATCAAATAACGAAATGAATATGATATCCCTTCAAGGTATTTTAACGGCTTAAAATATATAATTTCAATCTCTCGGTCCTTTTCTGAAATTGGTCAGGGGACGCTGATTTAGACAGACCTCCGAGGCACTGACTGATGGCTTGGCCGAGGACTTTGTTTTATGAAATTTTACAGTGCTGCTTTACTTTCAAACATGTGCAAAACTTGAAATGTTGACTAATTACTGTTCAAAAAATTTAATCCACTCCAGTCTTTAATATTGCGTGTGATTCTTTACATTCAAGCCGTGGTGTTAGGTGAAATGAGAAAATAATCAGCTTATTGCTTATCGAATTTTTACATAAAAAATATTTAGAGTAAATCTTTAAAGATCTTCTCAGAAACCAATAAGCCAGGAAAGCTGAAACTTGTGTGGAGGCATCCTAAGGTAGTGTAGATTGAATTTTGTTCAAACTATGATTCCCGGGGGTAGGATGGGGCCACAATGGGGGTTAATCTTAACATAGAGATTTATGGAGTAAATCTTTAAAGATCTTTTTTCTCAAAAATCAATTAGCCAGGAAAGCTGAAGCTTGTTTGAAAGCATTCTTAGGCAGGGTAGATTTGATAATTTTGTTGAAATTATGATTCCTTGAGGGGTAGGGTGGAGCCATAATGGCTGGGTAAGGTGGTCAAATTTTTACATAGGAATATAAAGAGAAACATCTTTTTTTCTAAAAAAAAAAAAACCATTTGCCTAGGAAAGATGAAACTTTACTGAAAGCAACTTCAGATAATATAGATTCAAATCAAAACCTCGAGGAGAAGGGTGGTGCCAAATTGAGGATCCAATTTTTAAAAAGAAAACTATTTAGAAACATCACATTTTTTAACAAGAATAATAATTTATCTATATTTAATTTAATATTATTTCTCTTTTGAATAAAGCAGGCATTTACTTAGTTTTGATCTAGATTTGGATAATAAAATAATGAACAACACTCGCAAGAATGCCTTTGGAGTTAATCACAGACAAAAGAAAATAGCCAATATACTCAATAAAATAAAATTATGCATTCTTAATTACATCAACTGCAATAGTTTGCTACAACAAAATTCAATATTAGTCATTGATGACGGAGATTTAGTCAAAATTTCATTCATTTTTTCATTTCTTATGAAATTTCAGACTATATTTTATGTATAGGCCTTATAAAAAAATTCTTTCTTTTTTAAAGTTGCTGGTATAAGTTAAAATAGATCATCAGTACAATGTTTTATCAACATACGAGATTTGATTATGATAAAGTTTCGCGTGCATATTCTTCTTTGTTGACGTATTTTTGAAAATTACTTCTGCATGTGAGTAGAATATTATTCATTGCTCAAAGCATCAAATCACCATTACCCACAGCAAACCGTATGGTATAAATCCAGGTAAATGACAGAGATTAAACATTATTTTAATTAATTAAATAAATGAATATAAAAAATGAATAAATCATGATGTTATATACGTATTATTTATCCATGCTCCTGAAATATAAAATCTAACCACATGACAACTAAATTAAGTAAACTGCATATATTTTGTCAATTTGTACATCTCTATAAAATTCGACAGTGCTGCTTTGCTTTCAAACAATGGCAAGCTTGAAATGTTTACTTATTACTATTCTAAAATTTAAGTCCGCCATCAAAAATAATTAGAGACAGAAAGAAGACAAGATAAAAAATTTCACAAATATATTGTTTATCTAACTCATTTCTTTTATAACTTTTTAAACGAAATTCAAGATTTTATTTTGTTGTCTATACGTTTCGTGTTTGTAACTTAAACCTCTTTCTTCACAAAAAAACAAACAAAAAACCAACAAAACATGTACTGTGGTTTCATCAATATTCGTTGAATGCCAATTTTCATGGATTTCGTTGTTTAGTTGATCCACGAAATTTAATGTTCATTGAAGTGCAATTTCTATTAACATTTTGTATTGATAGGGTCATTGGCCACGAATTTACGTATCTTTTCACTTTATCCACGAAAATTGATACCCTAGCTTGGATATTAATGAAACCACAGTAATAGCTCCCACCGCAAGATTATGTTCCCATTTACCACAATTATGTGTTTATTTTGTTTTTATTTCTCAAACGTGAATGTGAAGCAAGTCTTTAATCGACTTTATTTCTTCAATTGCTATTTTGTGCGGCATTCCAGTTCCGTGAAACCAGTGATTTAGTTCATAACCGACGTTTGAGAGATGCATATAGTAATACCACGGTAGTTCAGTCATCGTCCGACGACAAAAGCAGAAATTTTAGTCATCATTTTGAAGCACAAAAATATGTATTTATCTAATATGTTAAAAGAACACAACACTGTCATTTTAAAAAGACTCATGCTTCAATAAATCCGCTTGAAAAAGTTCATGCATGTAAAACTACCTTTGTGATATCCTATCAGTTTAAGGTGGTATGGGACACTTCGATGTTATGACGTATTGTTTATCGAAAGAAACAATAAATTTAGGTTTCTTTCCTAGTAGTTTCACCTAACTGCATAGCGCAGCGGGTTAGGGTTTTCTTACAAATTTGTATGTCATGAGTTCGGATCCCGCTGAGGGTTTTACAATTTTTACCTCTCCAAATATTTTTTAAAAGCTATTTTTTGTTAAATATTGTAAAATGTGAAAATTCTAAACCGGTGAAAGGATTTCAATTATAATGTACTTCAATCCACATCAATATCGACAGATGTCCCATACCACCTTAACACATCGAGTTTTGGAATATATACATGTACAATGTTATTGTCTGTATTAATTGATAGTTTTAAATAAAAAGCCACTCTAGTCCTAAATAATGCATGATAGTCTTCACATTCAAGCTGTCATGTTAGGTGAAATGAGAAAATAATGTAGTTATTGCATGATAATATGATGTGACAGGTGTTGTTCATATCTGTTTTTATATAAACCGACAGAAATGAGCCTCACCATTGTTCATTTGGAATTTCAAGAAAATGCTACTGGCCCTTCTGTTTGCGTCGATGTTAGCTATAGGTGTACTTGGCCTGACACCCAGCGGTATTGATGTACAGACAGACAAACGGACAGAATCTGATTGGATAAAATCGTTGATCTTCGACAATATCAAAGGAACGATAACCCTGGATTCCTCAGCTCTAAAACTACTAATGGAACTGTCTTCAAGTAAATATATATCAAAGATCAAATTTCATCTGAAATTAAGTCTTTAATTGTTTACTTTATGTCATATAATATTTATAACATGTTTGGTGTGATGTAATTCCAGATTCTTCGAACACTCTACGGCAAGTCAGTTTTTCAGTCGCTTTAAGATCAAAGGAACTTAGGCTTGGAGCTGGACAAACGGTAAAATATGACGCAGTCTTGACAAATGATGGCAACGGATATGACGACAGAACGGGAGTGTTCACGTGTCCTGTGGCGGGAACCTATATGTTTGTTGTCGATTCCTTATCTTTTCCAGGAATCTGGTTACATGTGAAAGTCAACAAGAAAACAGTCGGTAGTCTTCATGTGTCTTCTGGGCACAACGGAAACTCAACAAGTCAAATAAGCAGAACAGTCATTGTGAAGTTGAAGTCTGGGGACCATGTCAAAATTGAAAATGGTGTAAAGAACGGTTACATACATCCTTACCTGTATTCAGGATTCACAGGAGTCCTTATATATACTGACTAAGGTTTCACAAACTGGATGACGCAGTTTGTCCATTTTAATGGAAAGCAAGTTCTGTCTTATTATTAAAAAGAATGAATAACAGGAATGTAAGTGTTTTGTCATTTTTTATTTAAGAGTTTTATTTAATAAGACTTTAACATTGTTTACATTCTAGAAAATCATGTATTAAAATGATAGGATATCACAAGGATAATTTTAAACGCATGACGGTTTAAAAGCGGTTTTATTGAAGCATGAATCCTTAAAATGATGTTGTTGTGTTTTGTACTACAACATAATAAAATTAAAACTGTTTCTGCTATTGTCGTCGGGAGATGACAAAACTATATCACTATTTATGCATTTTTCACTAATTGGTTATGAAAAAATTCACTGGTTTCACAGAAAAGGAATGCCGCACCAAATAGCATTTGAATAAATAACGCCAACTATAGACTTGCTTCACATTCTAGTCTGCGAAATAAAAACAGAATAAAAAATCGTAGTAAATGGGAACAAAGTCTTGCGGTGGAAGCAATTAGATGTTTTTGTTTTTTTTTTGTGAAGAAAGAGTGAGGTTTAAATTACAAACTTGACATGTACAAAAAAAATTTCTTTCACACACAGAAGCCGATAAGACATCAACTAAGGCATGAAAACCTACAAAAGACTTAAAGAAAGTTATTCATATTTCCTAATGAAGTTAAAAAAACCTGTAATCTAACAAAGTCAGCTTCTCCGATGCCCGATACTTATTACGCAATTAAGAACCAATCACTTGATCACTTGCTTATTAAAACATGTAGATTTCGGTTCAGATCAATGGGGAAGATAATTAAATGTCCTCATGAAGTTCAATATATATATACTCTAATAAAATAAGTTTAAACTAAGCTTGATTCAGATATGGAAATTATTGCTCCAAAAAATAATATATTTTTTCCGATAGTAACATAAAAAGAAACCAGTTAGCGCATCATAGTGAAAATGCCATCAGCTCATAGGCAATGTACAATGCTAATGCTTGTTGAAGTACAACTTGTAATAAACTTTTAATAAACACCATTAAAACACTTTAGCTTTCCAAAAAAAAATAGATTATCTATATTTATTTTATGTAGAGGAAAAATACATATACATCTTAAAGTAAATATTGAATTTTACAATATTTTTTACAATTAACTGTCAAATACGTTATGGAACCATGGTGTGTAGATATTTCATTTGTGATCAAAGAAATGAATTTACAAATATAAGGACTTAAAAATAAAGAGTGACATGTTAAGTTGTATTGAGTGATCATAAGCCCCCATCCTTCAGACTTTAAATGATCGCGTCATACAGTACTTGTATGTTACGTCATTTCATCATTCCATACATCACGTGATTTGAAAAACGAAGAGTGCTTGAATATAGACTTTTTATATATATTACTGAGTATTCATGTCCAAGCGTGGTTCAAGAAAAATTTTCGGAGGGATCTGAGGTATATTTAAGTTAACCATAGGTAGGAGATTTGAGTCATATTTTCGGTAATTTTATTATATGAATTAAAGAATTTTGAATATCTCACAAAGGGGGTGGGGGGGGGGGCCTAAATTCGCGCATGATGTCGTATGTTAGATTATTGAACTAGCCTCCTTGTCTGTTCAAATTAAACAAATACAGTATCAGACTGAAAAATTAAATCCAACAAAAATCAATTTGTCTATTAAATATTTTTATAGAGTTGTTGGTTGTTGTACCACTTCGTAGAGTACTTAACTGTTGAGTAATTGAAACAATACTTGGCCGTTGAGTCATGTCTACAGTACATGTACATATTAATGTACCAAGAAGTTACTAGCTATTCACAGTGTTGTGAAAATTAAAAGAATGAAACTATTTTTATTCTAACATGCATAAAAATTTATGCCCTGGAATTCTTGTTTCGTCAATGAGAGAGAGAGAGAGAGAGAGAGAGAGAGAGAGAGAGAGAGAGAGAGAGCAACAGCAACGGAGATCATTTTAATTAAATTTATTTTATTTTTCGACTCAACCTGCAAATCAATCATAGCACTCACGTAATGCGCCTCGTGCTGCTTAATTCATTAACACAAGAGTACATATAAATATCTACAATAAAAAATCAAATAAGATTTTAATAGAAATTCTACTGAGATTTCATTTCCCCTGTAGGATTTTCACTCTATCGATTGTACGATTAAATATTAGAATATTGGCATATTTATGTGATTTTCATTTCTTTTGATAGTGCTAACCTCGCCCCCCCCCCCCCCCCCCGACAATACATCATTTGAATTTGGACTGTAGATTTGATCCAAAGTTGATCCCATACACAGACATACTAAAGACACTAAAATGTATATATTACAAACTGGCCCTAATCATTTAAGATACAGTTATTCCCATATACTGTAGATTCTTAAACAAACGCCAGAAATTAAAATATCCAAGTTAAAGGGGCATGGTCACAATTTTGGTTAAATTTTTGTTTCCTATTTCAATATTTACAATGCTTCAGAAAGGCATTTTTAATAAGCAACCGAAATTTGAGTGTCATTTGTTAAGTTATGAGCGAGGTACAAATCTTGAAGTTCTTCGCTATGTAAACAGAGCGTTTGTTTACATTTTGAACGTTGAAGTAAAAATGTCAGTTTTAAACCTAAAACGAATACGTTAAACATTAGGAACTGTTTATCTATGCTAAAAATAAATAAAAAGATAGAAAAATAAGCTGGAAAAAGATTTTTACTGGTATATTCAACCTATGTAAACAAAAACAGGGCACGGGCCTTGTTTACATAGGTTGAATTGTGAGCCCTGTATCTTGCTTATATCTCTACGAATGACTCTCAAATTTAATTTGATCATTAGAAATGCATTTCTTAAGCATTGTAAATAATCAAAACATAAAAACAGAATTTGACCAAAGTCCTGACCATGCCCCTTTAAATCTTGAGAAGCACATTATGCAGCATTTTTAGAAATCTATGAACTACAAATAAAACCATAATATCAAATAGAAAGTTTATATTCTTGTGTTTGATTAAAATGACAGAATCGAAGAATTACTCCGTAAAAGAACAAATCTACTAATGTACTCCAAATTCAAGATACGTTGTATTTCACTTTAACACTTATTCCAAAATTAAAAAAAAAACAATTTATAAAAATATATTTATATTTTATGTTGAAATAATATATACGAGTTGTCATTCTTTAATCAATAGGATTCTGCTAATTAAAGTAATGTACTATACTGTTAAGCTAATCTGAAGGTATTTCATCAATATGCATAATAAATGTAATAAAGAGAGTATATAATCTTAAAGGTCACTGTTATATACATGTATCTTATAGTAATACCCTGAATTACCGAAGTCATTAGGTTTGTAGAACCATTTTAACAAGGCCTTGGACTTTCAATAAGACGTAACTATCTATTTCTTGCGTCAAAACAATTTAATAATGACGTTGGTTTCAAGCGAAATATACACTGATTGCGTGGTCTTAGCTAAAAAGCAAGACAAATCTTATTGATTTCAAAGAGCCATGGCTGAGTGGCCAGCAATGAAATAAACAAGTCTACGTCACGTTGCTGTTTGACACAACTACCAAAAGTCCAAGCTCCTGTTAAAATGGTTCTAATATATTTAACTAATCACAACACAAATATTATTGAAGCTATGGTCAATAAACTTAAAAGTTAATGAACTATACAAATAAAATAGTTCTATTATAACTTGATAATTGAATAAATAACCTCTGACATCAATCATACGTCAGCACACAATATTTTCACACCATTTCCACAAATCGTGATCGAAGAGATTAAGCTAACGTTTTGTTTGGTATCTTAAAAAGACCTCCAACTGATTGATGTTAGATCAGTAAATTTCACTAGACACATGTGGTTATCGTCAAACACTCCCAAGTTATTGCTTGTTTGATATAATTGTTCGATATGTACATAAGAACTATAGATCAGCAAACTTAATAGATTGAATATGTGGTTTATTGCTGGTTGGATATTGTTCGATATGTACATGTAAACTATAGATCAGCAAATAAATGACTAAATAAAATATGTGATTTTCGTCAAAAGGCCCTAACTTGCTGCTATCTGGATAGTGTAAGATCAGTGAACTATAGATCAGGTTTGTACATTATGAAGAACACTGTCTCTTGGATCAGAAACTCTTTAATCCTTTCCATATGATGAATAGGTCTAAAGGTTCTCCATGTACCTCAACGAATCTGTTAAAATTCTAACAAAATAAACTTGCATGATAAGTAATATCTTTCGTCATATGAAGTTATGGTAAAGGATATTTCCTTCAATAGTGTCTATTTCCCTACAATGAAAATTAAAATTCAACTCTGTGTGTTTAAGTCAGATCAAACTAGTTTTCTGCGTATATTCACTTTCTACAGTTATATCATTTCTCAACAAGCTAAGCTGGTCCAAATTTGGTCTAAATAAACCTTATCACAATCACAGACAAATTTTAGCACACAATAAATTGGTTTTGTTTTGATACCTGTATATCATCCTACCTGATTAGAAGAATTCTCTGTGTACATTCCGTCTGGGCTGAGATGACAGTTTCCATCATCGCAATTGGGTGGAATGATGCCCCCAAGCTACGATCCGAAACTAAAACACTAGTTAAAACTTAGTACTTTTTCACTGTGTTGTAAACCAGCTTTTATTCATGACGACGGCAGAACCGTCAAAATACTTAGAGTTCGGGTTTACATGGATAGTCAATTGTTTTTTATACGTGATCATGGGAACTTAACTTAATAAAATGGCTTGTAGAACCAATGATTTAAGATTGTGTTTCGTAATCTAAAGACGTACATTTTGTTAGACCACAAAATGCCAAAGAAGTGCATTTTATGAAAAAATGAACATACAAAGATGCAAAATTGAATGGGTTTTGTTCGTTGGAAATATTTTTTAAAACCATTAAAGCGTTGTTTAATATTCTAATGCCGAGTTTTGAGTTTCTCCAGAAGCCCAATCAAGTTTCGGTCATAGGTAACGGCTTGAACAATTAATACCATATAAAATGGCGATTGCAAAGTAAAAAGTTTTGAGTTTCTCCAGAAGCCCAATCAAGTTTCGGTCATAGGTAACGGCTTGAACAATTTAGACCATATAAAATAACCTATTTTCAAAATACCTTATTTTACAATTTTACAATATTCGACCAAAACATACGTTTTTCAAATTCTTTGGAAAGGCAAAAATTTAAAAGCCACAGCAGGATTCCTCCTCATAATTTGCAGATTCGTAAATTACGCTCTGATCAATTGCGCTTTGCTGTTAGGTAACATTTTTGGAAAAGAAAACATTTGTAAAGTTATACTAGACTTTATTGTTTATTTCTATAGGAAGTACGTCAAAACATGGAGGTGTCCTATACCACCTTTAGAGGGTTTGATGGTCGTGGAAAATTTTAGACATAAGTAACCATTTTTGGGTGAAGAGTCTTGTATAAAGAAAAAGGCCAAAATTTTAAAGCTGATATACTTTAATGTTATTTTTTTAACCGTTATACGAGTACTCGTTGATTTATTATATTAATTATAATGAATAATGTTTCTGTCATGTAAATCGGGTCTTTAAATCAAAACTTTATACAAACGTTAAGCGGACTCGATGGTCGTTGCTGTATTTAGACTGTATTGATCTTGTTTAGAAGAAGAGCTCTATATAAAAAATAAAGGGGGAAAAAAAATCAAATTTAAAAAGTAAAATATATCTTTATTTATTTACTAGATAAAAGTTTATAGATAAATAAAACATAACCAAAAAATTCTAGGTAGTTCTGATGGTTAATTTATATACTATCGAGCCTCATTGAATTTTAAAAGTCACAATTATGTTCCCATACTTTTCGTTGAGTTTTAGTATCTAAAATTTGTTTGAAATGTATTAATTTTGAGCTATTTACTGATTTTTGCTTGCATGAGTGGTCACTGGGTGTATACGTAGTGCCTATGATAAGAATTGTAAGTGCGCCCGGACAACTAAACTTTTACAACAATGTATACGTAATGAATCAGCTACGATCTCTAGATGACACATACTATTTATTTTCACCTAACGATAAGCCGGCTTAAAGCCGGTACCTTTACCTAATTAATTAAATCACAGTTTTTTTTAATCTTGTTGAAAAAAAAACCCTATAAACCAGTGTTATTCAACACACTATGTCCAATAATTATGCCAGTGCCAATGTGGCTTGTTTGCACCCGCTAACGATGCTTTCTTTTCATTCATATAATACAAAAAATAGACCAATGAATAGAGTGTATATACATGTTTGTATTAGTCAATTGTTATTGATATTGATTCAGCCGTCAGCCTGTCAGATGAGATATCTACCTTTGAAAACTTTTTCCTACGGGATTTATATCCCGAATGAAAAAAACCTTATAGGATCTGAAAAATGTACCATTGAAATAAAAGAGCTTCCTACAGGATTTTTAATTCCGATGGAATTTAAACAAAAAATCTGAAAGATTTCAAAATCCGATAGACAATCTTTATAACCCGTGGGAAATAACTATATGTACCTGTCTGAATAAAATTCTGAATTAAAATATCTCACCTTTTAGGCAATGTTAATCAATTAAAAAAGTTGCCATATACTATCTAGGCAAAGGTTTATTTTTTTTTATATCTATGGACTTTTTACTGTACTTATCCAGTGCAAAAAAAAAAAAAAATAAAAAAAATAAAAAAAAAAATAATAAAAAACACATTTCGCATACCATATCTATCTATTAATCATGATAATAGAGGTTCATTTACTATAAAATTTATTCATATTTTGTTGACAATCTTACAATCACGATAAGAAAGTGTTTTCAATTTCATTGACATACTTACGATCATATTAAGACATGTCATTCTTGCGATCACTACACACTGAAGACAGACACAGATCCAGACATCTCATTTCGTAGTGTTATTTACGAGTACCTTAAGACCATGAACTGAATTTGCTAGGTAATGTATATTCAGTTATAATTCAGTTAAGATCAATTATGATCATCAAGTTGTTGGTTTAAATGATGAAGCTAATTAATTATTAATATAATACATGAAATGAACAAAAATATTCACACATCTTAAATTTGTGAAAATGACAATTATAACAAACCAAAAAAATTGTTAGATGGATACAAATAATGAATATCATTTCAAAATTTGATAAAATAAGAAAAATATGTACATAATTATGTAATTCTTGACTCAACAAAACCTTATTGTAAGCTTATAAACATGAAATAAACAAGCACCAATTTACACCTAAGACTCCCGATCGGGAGAAGATCATACTGAAAAACTAATCGTAAGCTTAAAAACCTGAAAAAAAAAATAAGCACCAATTTACACTTGAGACTCTCGATTCGGAGAAGATAACAAGAACCTGGTCGTAGGTTTATAAACATGAAAAAAAAAAAACAAGCACCAATTTACACCTAAGACTCCTGATCGGGAGAAGATACCAAAAAAACTGATCGTAAGCATAAAAATCTGAAAAAAGTAAGCACCAATTTACACTTGATACTCTCGATTCGGAGAAGACGCCAAAAAACTGATCGTAAGCTTATAAACATGAAAAAACAAGCACCAATTTACACTTGAGACGTTCGATCGGGAAAAAGTACCAAAAAACTGATTAAGCTTATAAACATGAAAAAAACCAAGCACCAATTTACACTTGGGACTCCCTATCCGGGGAAGATACCAAAGTTTGAAGAGTTGTATCCTTTCTGGTAAGGTTAACCGATCTTCGTTTGGCGAAGAAAAAATTGTAGAATCCACAACGTTGCCGACACATTTTCCGGAACTCAGAATCGCGCAGAAAGTAAATGATTGGGTTCCACATGGCGGACGACTTGGCGAATAGCCCAGGTACACTAACGGTTTTATAACCCATAGACAGTGTATTCGTTGCCATTTGATGTACAGCGTAAATAGTGTAAGGAGCCCAGGACAACAGAAAAAAGGCTGCAATGAACAAATTTTAAAATCATTCAACCTGAATTCATTTTTTAAACAAATCACGTATATTTGCAGTTCGCTGGTTCGTAAAAGAAGATACATGTATGTGCTTACATGAATAAAACAAAAATTTGATGCATCTTAGTTTGATTGAAATATATATAAAGATTAAACCTGAATACAGAAAATTAGAGATTTTGATATTTATCTCATTTAAATCAAATATGTATTTTCTTTGCCATATGGCGATCAAACTTGTTTAAGTGAATTCGTTTATCTATCTATTCTTTTTATTATTTAAAAGTGCATTCAAATGACTTTTGTTTTGTTTATTTCATAGAAAAATCTCTACTGTAACGTTTATTTGAACGCCTCTATTAAGGTATTATGTTTGCATCGATAGCCGGTTTCTAGTTGTACACATGTACGTTTGACGTTGACATTGTATGAATTATTTAAGGAAAAATTTAGAATCGTTCTCTGAGTTTTATAAGATGATCAAATACGGTCGAGGGGGGGGGGGGGGGGTTAAAGGGATCAAATCCATTAAAGCATGAAAAGGTTTCATTTATGATAGATTTGAACCTGACCGTATTTGATCGTCTCTTAATTTCCAAAGAATGATTCATTACTAATATATGTGAATTTTTCATTAATTGTAGGATTAATTAAATATTCCAAAAAAGTCTGTTCATTACAAGATCGATTTGTAGTGTGATTACAGACTGGCCTTGGAAAATGTAAGCAATGCATAATTGAGAGCACGAACTCTCCACTTGAACGGTTTGACCACAGACTTCCAAGTAGTTAATTATTAATTGGAAGAGATGGCCGTTCCTTTTGTGTAACGTCCATATTGACAGTCTTCGTAACTATATTTGCTTATTTTTTATTGGTTATTGAAAAAAAAGATTCAGATATACATGAAAATATTAATCATATATTTGTCTTGAAATTTTTCATTCATACACATGTACATGCTCTTAATTTGGCGATCATTGAAGAAAAATATCCGCACGTATTTCTCTGGTCGCAACCATTATCCGTATGAAACACCAAGAGTAAGTAGCATTTCATTGTCTAAGACAACTTGATGGTCGTGACCATTTTTTAGACTGTATTAATCTCCTTAAAAAAGAGAGCTCTATATGAAAATACAGGAAATCAACGTTTAAAAAAAATATTTGATATTTTAAACTTAATATTAGTATCAGACCAAAAAAAATAGGTATATATCTGACGGGTGAATATATTTGGAAAGATTATTATTATCCTTGTTTGTCCCTTTTTTCATATTTAGTAAAATAAATAATCTAAATACATGTAAAGCCCATGATGCTAGGGATGATGCCTGCTATACGTACAATGAATGTTTATCATATATTGACGAACGGAATAATTCTCGGCAAAGTAATTATCACTTTTTATTACAGGATGAAGCTCTGTCATTCAGGCAACTGAAATATGTCCGAAAGGTAACCGAAATAAGACTGAATGGCATACCTCTCCATTCAGTCACCTTTTCAGACCTTTTAGTTCACATTTAGTTGACTGAATGACACAGTCAGCTTCATCCTGTGAATTTTATCCTTTGTGGTCAACAAATTAACAATCAGATTCATCTTTAACTTCTTAATATGATATTTATGTGAAGGGTATCATTGTATATCGGACAGGATCTATATAGGCAAAGCCTGCTATCCCACCGTTTATGTGATCTATCGCATAATAGAATATTGTTTAAATTAAAGGATATCATTGTTGATTCATCTTCATGTGAACCTACATGTATCTAACGATAAATCTAGCTTTGATGACACTAATGACATTGATGTTTCTCACACATCTTTGTTTGCGCTGACAATGCTTTTTCGACCAAGATTTTAATTTTGCAACCTCTTTTGCGTTCGTTTGTTTTGTAGTCATATAATATACTAGATTAAACCTACTTGCACAGGATTGGTCGAGTTAAAGAGACAGAATTCAAGAAGAGGATAATTAACATATTT
Source organism: Magallana gigas (assembly GCF_963853765.1). Taxonomy (NCBI): domain Eukaryota; kingdom Metazoa; phylum Mollusca; class Bivalvia; order Ostreida; family Ostreidae; genus Magallana; species Magallana gigas. Next base: position 24,342,989 of record NC_088862.1, read on the forward strand.
TTACAACCCTGGCCTTTTTACCACTTCCTTTCTTTCCAAAAGATTTTTTCTACGTGTATCAGTCTCTTGATTTTTATAGGCAAATATCATTTCTACAGTCTAAAATAGTAATTTTTTGTTGAACTAGTAATTTTTGTGCATTTTGTGATATTTTATCCATTTTCGACCACTTTTCAAGTTGCCAAAGTTCAAGAGACATTTCTTCAAACTAAAATGGGATTCGATGTCACTATACGCCACTGAAAATAATACTTTAGGAAGTGTATGCAACTCGAGGAGGAAGGAGAATGATTTCATGAATCTAAAATTTATATTTATATGTGTGAAAGATATCTGATTTCCTTCTTGATTTTATGTAATAATACATTGTATATAGCTTCGTCATTTAGGTCAATTAACACAACGGTTATTCGGGTGTTTTTGGTTTCCTTTTCTTTTTTGGACATCCGTCGGTCAAGGTAGCTATTAAATATCAGCTAAAACCCAAATGGACGACACTGGCGATATTGATTATTGTTACTGTGTTGCAGAAAATAATGAAGAGTACAGTTGTGTGCTCTTTCATAAGCCTCTTGTGAGGCTTTTATATAGAAATAATTCGCCAGTCTAATGTCATTTGCAACAAAATAATAAAAAAATTACCTATCATGATCAAGATCGTGTAGCTGACATGTACTTTCCTGCTGCGAGTATGGAACTTTGATTGTCTTTTTACCTGAAAATGATTCAAAAAATGTTTTAAAATGGATAATATCGAAATATCTGAATTGAAATAAATTAAAAGAGAGCATTCCAAAGATATTGTATTAAAGCGTTTGACCATCTAATTTGCTACGTTTTCCAAAAAATATGACAGTTTTTTTTTCTGTAACGATTGTTTGAATGTTTAAATTTAAAGCAGTTATGTTTTATTATTATTTTTTTCAAATATTCTGCACAAAATAGATTTAAATGATCTAGGCAGTCGGTTTCCATCATAGTCTAAAGCCTTTTTTTTGTCATAATGTTGTAAATATATATCCAAATATCGGGTCAACATAACTGTATTGCACATACTTTTTTTGACAAGCTTTTTGTACATGCATAAATAAAACTTTTAGTCTGCAATACTGGATATTTACAGTGTAAGTCGCCTACAGTAGTATTCGTGCAATAAGTTCTTTATCAAATTTAATGAAAAACAACAAAATCGATTAGCAACAAACAAATAGAGAACATAATTATGAGGACATTATATTGGCAAATAATTAGAACCATTTTAACAAGAACTTGGACCTTGGGTAGTTAAATCAAAGGGCATTGTGACGTAGACTTGTCTATTTCATTGTAGGCCACTCAGCCATGGCTCTTTGAAATCAACAGGATTTGTCTGGTTTTTGAGCAAAAACTACGCAATCGGTGTATATTTCGCTTGAAACCAGCGCCATTTTAACTTGTTCTGACGCAAGAAATAGATTGTTACATCCGTGTGAAAGTCCAAGGTCTTGTTAAAGTGGTTCTATAATTTCCTTAAGTTGTCTTTTAAAAAACAGCCTTACCGCTAAGATGATCTTTGAGTACGATACACAGATGATAAGAAGCGGGAAAAGGAAACAGGTCACAATCATGAATATGTTGAAGGACCTGTCCCCTCGCGAATTGCTGTCCCATACTGGCTCGCAAGACACTCCTGCTTCATTTGGCAGGTATGTATTCCATCCTAAAACTGGACAAAGAGCTACAGCAAGGCAGTACCCATAGCATCCATATAATATCCTTCGGGCATGACATGCCTGCAGTTTAAAGTTCGGGTTGGTGATTATGACGTAACGAGTAAACGAGATGGAGGAAAGAACAGCAATCTGCGACAATCCCGAAAATGTCATTACAACCCCTTGGACTTGGCAGGCTGGAAAACGGAGAAGATAAGAACCGACTAGATAAGCAAGGCCTGTGGTGAATGTTCCCGAGGCAGACATGAAAAAATCCACACTGCACAGCCCAAGTAGAAGAACAGCGAAAGTGTTTCTCGATTTTTGTCTGACTAGAAGGATGATCAAAATCCCATTCATAAGAATAGAGGCCAAACTTATGAACAAGTATAGAGCTCCGTATAAATGTCTTAACAACAGATCCATTTCTGCTTCGGTCATTTGTGCATTCCTTGTCCAGCCTCAAACTCTCACATTCTTCTGGTGCATTGATAACTAAGAACAATTTTTTTAAACAAAGGAAAGAGAAAACACATCAATCAGATGACAGTGGTGATCCAAAAGCAGGACAAAAGAGAAATGGAATAGAAATGTTAACGTCTGCGACAAAATGAAAAATCAACCTAAATGAGGATGTTCTCAGCCAATATATATATACTCATACAAATCGGAAACACTGACAACGTCACTTAGTACATTAGCCAGACTCGCCTTTTTATCGAATTTCAATAAAAAAAAAAACTACGGTGCTAAATGTATATTATTGGATATACAGAATGATGAATAATTAGATTTCAGGTAAACTTTTCTTCCAACTGTTAAGAATATGGTTATCATGCGTTATTCACATGACGCATAATAATAAATTAGGGTAATAAAGTCATATTTCCTTTGTAGGATTCAGAAAATACACGAAATTACGTCCCCATGAACCTGTAAAATTGAAGCAATCCACGAAAATTGGCCCCCACGAAATTTAATGATTCCACAATATTCGTTAGCTTTACTTCATGTTTAAATTTCACGGGGAATTAAAAACACTCAATATTAGCAAAAAATAAAGGGGGGGGGAAACGATAAAACACTTTTGTGCATTGTGTATCAAATCATGTACATTAGATATAATCAATAACCGACGATCGACAGACTGCCCCTTGTGTACTGTGTATGATCTAGCAGAGGCGAATGTAATTCATTGATGTGCTAATGATATATGATAAAGCAGTTGTTATTCAAACATTGTACCAAAACACAGTTAGGTTCTCTTACAACAATGCTGGTGCTGAGAACCAAAACGTGAATAATGTAATTCTCTACATTTGGTGGGTTGTAGGGTGGACTGGAAAATACTCGTCCTTTTTAACTCCTTAAAAAAAGCTCTGTATAAAAATGTAGGAAAATATTCAGATTTCAAAGCTAAGGTACATGAATATTTACTTAACCAATTAACAGTTTATGACTGTAAAATCATATTTTAAAAATTTAGGGTTTAACTAAAGATTGATAAGATGACCACAGCCTGCTTTGGGTACTTTCACAGTGCATTAGTTTATGTGTAATCTTTTTCTTACATGAGTAACTAAAGGCCATTCAGCTAAGTGGCAAGGATGTAGCGTTTCTGAATCAAATCATTTAATTACGTTACGTTAAAAACAAATTGACAAGTAAAAAAGATTTATATTCTTTTTCTCAATACAATACTTAGGTAAACATTTTATTTTGCGGTTTTTATAGGATTCATATAATTTAAATATTCTGCTTTCTGCGTTTGTTGTTTCTTTATTTGCAATATATAAAGAAAATAAAGGGGGGGGGGGTACATAAAACCCTTTTGTGTATTGTGTATCAAATCTAGTTTATTTTTTATAATCAATAACCCACGGACTGCCCCTTGTGTACTGTGTATGAACTAGCAGAGGCGAATGTAATGAACTGATGTGATAATAAAATATAATAAAGCAGTTGTCATTCAAACATTGTACCAAATCACAGTTAGGTTCTATATTAACAATGCTGTTGCTAAGAACCTGAGCGTAAAAACTTTATTCTCTACATTTGGTGGGTTGATAAGTGGACTGGATGGTACTGGTCTTTTTTACCTCCTAAAAAGAAGAGCTCTGTATAGAAATGTAGGAAAATATTCAGATTTTAAAGCTACGGTATATTGAATTTTACTTAACCAATTAACGGTTTATAGCTGTAAAATCATATTTTAAAATTTTAAGGTTTATCTGAAGGTTGATTCGATGACCACCGCTTTCACAGTGTATAATTTTATGATTATTCTCTTTCTTACATGAGTAACTTAAGGCCATTCAGCTAAGTGGCCATGGTGTAGCGTTTCTGAATCAAATCATTTAAGGAGGCCGACTTTAGTTTCATTGCGCATTTTTTTGCGCATTCTAGTATAATACTGTTGATTTATACTTCTTATGAGATTTTTTCGATATCGTTTATAAAATAAAAAACACAATAAATAAAATACAAAAGAAATTTTTATTTTTTAAACGATTTTTCCGTTGTGGTGTAGGGGAGCGTTGCCATTGTGCTTTTATGACGTCATGAAAAAATGAAGCTTTATAGGAGTACGTTATAAGAAACAAAATAAAAGAAAGAGTAAAAATTGTACGCCGTTGAAATTTTATATACAGAATGATTCCATCCTCGAGGACATTTTCCTTATTTTTTGAATGAATCCATTTTACCAATCTTCATTCGTAATGATCCAAATATATAGCAAAATTTGGAGCATTTTGATATTTTGAGATAGTCCCCACTAAAAAACAGACAATAGAATTTAGTATTTTTTTTACATATAAGGTCGGAAATGATAATACTAATCATATATTAACAATTTGAGGGAAAAAAAGCATTTGTAGTATTTTTTTAATCTGCTTTGATGTGCGGAAAATGACAGTTTCCTAATATACCTTTAAAGGGACATGGCCACGATTTTGGTCGAAAATTATTTTTCCAATTTTAATGTTTACATTGCTTCATTAAGGCATTTTTATTCGGCAACCAATATTTGAGTGTCATTTGTTGAGTTATAAGCGAGTTACAGAGCTTACAATTCTACGCCATGTAAACAAAGTTTTTGTTTATATTTTGAATGTTGAAGTGGAAATTCCAGTTTTAGACCTCGAATGTGTTAATCGTTAGGAACTGTTTAATTCTGCTTAAAATGAATAAGAAGATAGACAAATCAGCTTGGAAGATTTTTTACTGGTATACATAACCTATGTAATCAAAAACAGGGCACGAGCCTTGTTTACTGACGAAGAATTGTGAACCCTGTATCTTGCTAAAAACTCATCGACTGGCACACAAATTTCATTTGATCATTAGAAATCCATCCCTAAGACATTGTAAATAATAAATACAGAAAAATTAAATTTGACCAAAATCGTGACCCTACCCCTTTAATGGTAAATGTACCTCTACTTTGAGATGGTCCCTAAAAAGAACCAGACAGTCGATTTTCTGGAAGCTTCGCAAATAAACTAAAGTTGGTTCAAATTACATATGGTTAAGAACTTAAGAGTTTTGCTATTGTAGTTTTTCCGCACCCCCCCCCCCACACCCCTAAATCAGCATCCTTAATTAGTTACGTTAAAAACAAATTGACAAGTAAAAAATATATGTATTCATTTTATCAGTACAATACATGGGTAAACATTTTATTTTTTTCTCGAATTTAATGGGATTTTTTATAATTTTTATATTTAACTATCTGTCTTTTGTTTCTTTATTTGCAATAAAAAAATTATATTAACACATTCGTGCAGAAATTATTACGAGAATTTAATTTTCTTTTATAATTTTTAGTTAATTTGCTCTTTATATCTAATACATAGATAGATTTGGTTTGGTTTAGTTTTTCAGTGTTATTTGTCTGAAATTAAAGAAGAAAGAGGACATTTGTCCTCAGCTTTACTGTTCACCTCATGTCTCAATATTTATATTAAATATCTAATTTATATTATATTATATCATATTATATTATATTATATTATATTATATTATATTATATTATATTATATTATATTATATTATATTATATCATATTATAATTATTAATTAAATACTTATAATAAGCTGATTTTTCAATTTCTCGCTGTTTTTCTCTTTATTACATTTGACGTTGAAAATGTGTTGACTTATCGTCATCGATTATATCAGTGGTCGTTTGCGTTATCAAAGTAAAGTTGTCCGAGTAGAGGTCGATGGTTTAAACCCCACTGTGGTAACCTGATGTTGTGTGTTGTGTACTTAAAGACAAGGCAGGACACGGAGCAGTTAACTTAAAAACCATTCCATTTTGAACTTAATGTTTGTAGTATTTCTTGTATTACACTGTTAAAAGACGTTCATTATATACATCAACAAATGTAATCATTTCACGTTTCAGAGGAAGGTTTACACAGAGTGTAACTTGCTACCGAATTTCAGCTGTCTTTAAGTGATCAATCATCGATCAATTATCAGCTGTCTTAACAAGTGTCGCCTGAATAAATATTGGCATCAAAACTATGTTAGAAATATCGTAATTTTAGAACAGGCAATGCTAATAACCTATTGAGACAGGTAGATGGTTTAATATTCCTAGAGGAAACAGAACTTGTAAATTTTGTGCCTACAATGAAATTGGGGATGAATTTCACTATCATATTAAATGTACTGGTGTATTCGTTGTATATATCCAACTCAAGAGTTATATGTTTACCAAAATATTTCATAACAAATCCAAATGTTGTAAAATTGGAAACACTGATCAATGTCACAAAAATAAACCAATTTATCAATATAAATAAATAAATACTAGACTTTGACCCGTGCGTGCACGGGTTGACATCAGACATTTACGAAATGGATACATCGACACACCGAATGGTTGACATTCAAATAGTTAAGCTTTCAGCCTACAATAATGCTATTAATTTCACTACACTCTGCTTAGTTAAAATAATCTAACTGTATCTCGGGACAGGCCTTCACCACAATTAATATGCGTCCCATATACCTGTAAAAAATTGCAGAATCGCTTCGAAACGATTTTGGAAAAAAATTAACAAAACTTCATTGACAATAACAGTTTATTATTCATAACAAATCATTTTGAGGCTGTAAATACCTTTCATATAAAAATTTTATTCATATTAATGAAGAATTAAACACTTTTTCACCACCGTTTTTTACTCGCTTCGAATTTACACACCATGCTGACATTCGAAACTCTCTGGATTTTTCATATTAAATGCACTGAGTTAGAAGTATCCCCCGTATTTCCTTTGGTGAACAGAATATATGACAAATTTTCAATGAAAGTGTACATGTATCTGTATTATCGTTTTTTAGTTTATCCATGCAAATGTGATATTGTGGAAACATAAACTAAAGAGCCTCCCGTGATTTAGCGTGAATGTAATGCGCATGCGCAAGATTGTTAAATCCAAAAAAATTCAGATGATATCCGGATTTTTAAAGGAATTGTCGTTGATTATTAATTAGGGAAGCTTGATTGAGAAGAAATAAAAACAAATTGGTAATCTTCAAGTACCAATGATATTTAAAATATATAAAACAAAAGACAGTACTCTTCTGATTTCTTAATAGTAAAGCTAAAAAATTCAAGTCTATTATTTTAATATAGCAGTATAGATAAACTATTAGATACCATATTTGAGAGAGAGTTAGTTCCCTTGGTTAACTTGAACCAATTATGTGTTATCCCTTCATCATGCCTGTACCAATGATTTTCATCTAATATAATGTTGTTTGTACATACTGTTTATAATTATCTTCTCTACACTATGATTTCAGTTATGAGAATAATGTTCATTGTCATTGAACCTGTACTCGGCCCTAACGACTATATCTACATTTATGACTAAGTGTAAGTGTTAATGAGGTAACACTTGCATTTAAGCATTAACTTGCTTATTTTTGGATGCCGTCGGTCCTATAACACACCAAGGATGGGTAGACAAATTGAATACTGAGCGTTATCTTTGAAAACGACATACCTGGTTCTTTACTAAAACACAGTAAATAATGTTGAAATATTCTTTGCACGCATGCAAAGTATTGCATCGACAAACGTTTAAAAAACGTTAATTCTGATATTCAGAAATTATATTACATAAATGACCTTTCCATGCGATTGGAAGAAATATCTTTTAAAAAAACTTCCAGCTCTTTCGAGATTATACCCCAATCAAAAGAGTCGGACTCAGCTAACATTGTATGTCACCTCTCTATATTCAAGACATGACCAATATCAGGTAAGCAGCTTTCTTTGATTTCAAAAGAAAGTATATTTTCATTATTTAAAAATATCCCTCTTTGAAAGAAAAAAACAGGAAATCGCAGTTTTAAATACATTGCGTGACTTCAAACGTTGGGAATTATTTACTTTTATATCAAAGAGGCAGTTTGTCGTGCAACAGTGAGGATTCCCCGTTTATAAAACGTGGAATCTGCCACATTTGTCTGCGTATCCACTTTCAAAGTTATTTCATTCTCCTATAAAACTTAGTACAAACTTTCCAGGTAAACTTTTGCACTGCTTTATGTACAGCGTTCCATGCCCCAAAAAATACATCGAGTTCTGTTACTGTATTTTTTCTTTTCTTCCATTTTATCTACAAAACGTTAGGGGGAAAAAGCATAGGATTTGCGATAACTTCATTTATCTTTAATAGGTACATGTATAACACAAATAAGGAAAAACATCACATAGGATATTTAACATGTTAATATTTATTAACAATAGAAATGCACTGCAGATTCATAATACAAATGTAAAGTATTCTTTCAGCACAATAATTGATATCTTCTCCTCCATATACCTTACAAAAACATCTGAAGTTTTGCATGTGACACAAAAAACCACTCTGCATATACAAATTCTATAAAATACCCAATATATTTTCAAAAATACATTTACATACAATATTGAATGCTAATAAAAACAGAAAAAAACAAGAAAATGAAATTCAAAAGCGTAGTTAATTAGGGGCATTTTAAACTACCAAAAGATAAATATGTAAGCATCAATTTTTAAGCACATAGTTATTAAAATTTGAGACTATGAAACACGTATATGAGTGAAATGGACATTTGTTTATAAAACAAAAAAAATATACTTTCACTAGACATCATTTAATTTTTTTTATTAATAAATAATATATTCTAAACAATATAATCATATGTTGAACAATTCTAAATGAACTATATTTCAAGTGACCTACTTGGGCTATAAAAAGTTGATTTTTTTGGCAAATCAAATGATTTACATACATCAGGTACATTCTTCTATATTTTGTAAGAAAACTGATTGTTTTTCACAGCTCTTTAGACACTGAAAGGGCTGAAATCTACAATATCCGGTTCTAACCAGTTTATCGATCGGTCGAAACCTTAAACATTTCTAAGAAAAATCACGGATTGCACGAAATATCATGACAATGTCAGACTATATACTCTATCAAATCAATAACTTGTAAAAAGGAAGATAATAATGTTAACAATAAAATTTATATATAAAAACTTATGCAGGATTTGAAGATAGCAATATAGTTATAGAAAAGAGCGTTAGCTGGTTATGTATTGTGTTTGCATTGTCGCTACCTTCATACCCACATGAATCACAAAAGAAAGCTTTTTATGATTTAAAAGATAAACTGATAAAAGTCAAACAAAATAAAACGTTGACATTTCCAAACACAAATTGCAGAAATTCGATATAAAAGCACATAAGATGAAAAATATTAAGACCATACACTGTTTGAACAAATACATGAAAATGTGTACACTTCGCAAACATAAAACATTGTGAAATTTATCACTAGATGATTCTCTGCCATTGCGTCAATTGAAAGGTGACTAAAAGGTAACTGAAATATGACTGAATGGCATATCTGTGCCATTCAGTCACCTTTCAAGACCATTTAGTTATCATTCACTTGACTGAATAACAGAGCTTCATCCTGTGTAAAAATCAAAATATGCTTCTATTGGTAGTCTTGTGGTATTCAAAAAGGCTGTATGGTAATCAATTTCATGGATTATCTTAAAACTTTTTAGCCATAAACTTGTACTATTTAGTCATTATAATAAACATTTTTTAGCTTTAAAACTAGTCTAAGAGCATTTCCTTGTATTTTTATGCTGATTCCTCCTTATGTGAAAAAGGTTGATTCAGTATTAAAACGGCAATTACGTACCACCCGGATATCTTTAAAAGAAACTACGATGTTATATCGAATACATTAACTTTTTAAACAGCACTTGAAAGAATGCGTATAAGGACGCACAGTATGGCACATACATGTATGAAAGATGTAGATTTATACTGACGTCAAACTACATGGATAAGTATATAAAATGATATAAACAACTTCTTCATACATATAGCCAATATATGCTCTACAGATTTCTGAAGAAAAAAAATCATAGATTAACCCGTAGTTGAGAAGAACAACAAAATGTTAAATACGAAAAAAACCCAACAAGATTGATATCGAGAAAATATAAAAGCATATAAATATTAGTGCCATTATTTTCTTTCAGATACGGACCCTGAAACGTGCTACTACATCTCTAAAACGAACCGTACCGTACTGTTCAAAAAGCGAACCATGCAGTTCACAAAGTGTAACAAACCGAACCGTGCATCTAGTGTAGTAGCACGTTTTAGGGTCTGTATAACATACATGTGACTAGTGCCTTTTCCACTCGTTAAATCTACTTTTAGAGTCGATCTTCGTCCTGGGAAAGTCTTTCCATTTCCGGAACTTCCGGAACTTCCCGGGTGGTCTTGAGATGTTCCGAGACCTTGGCGTTGTCCAGGACAATAGGTGTGACGGACATAGGGTGAATAGCCTGAGTCAGGTGGGTGCTGGAGGTGGTGCTGAACTTCCGGGCGTGGAAGCGCACAAAAACGTGAGACCATTTCCTGCTGACCGCTCTTTTGAAGTTTTGCTGTACCTTGAACGAAAAAAGTTATACCTACATTCATTTTGTAGACTGTAGTTTACTTTTAATTATACATGTTGACGCACATTTGATGATTTTTAAATTATTATATCGATGTTTATTGAATTATTTTATCAAAACTGTTTTCAACATGGTTGGTGTTAAAAAAAAAACTGGAAAAGGATATTATCTATAAATGTATTACACATTAGAATTCAAAAACGCATTTAGATTGCAGTATTCACTTTGTTGTAAGAGTGAAATGAATATCTAAATTAAATAAGTTGATACCGACCTGTTTGCTGCAGAATACCCACAGTATACAGACGAACACTCCCTATAATAAAACGATTAACACAACTTATACCCTTTTATAATTTAAGTATATGTTAATATTTCCTGAAATACCGTGTTTAATCCATTCTTTATATAATACTCAAACCCGCGGTTAGTGAAACTTATTACACAGGGACAAAATTCAAAGTCATTAGAAGACGGATAATACAAGTTGACATTAACGAAATCATTAGAGATCCTCTAAAAACCTAGTATTAATACATATAACTGAAAGCATTAGATATGGTTATGACCTTTACAAAATGAATTGAGATTCTTAAAAAAAACTCATAAATACCTGTAAAATATACCTGTAAGCTTTAATTACCTGTAATCCATCCACTACTCTGTTAATGATGTAAGGGACAAGAATATCCGTGTATATGGCGTAAAACATCCACGTGAAAATAAAGTTTATGCCAAAAAGAAGAACGAGAAAGATAAAAGAACGAATGGATTTTCTGGAAAATAAAAGATAATATCATATAACTTCATTCATTTTGTAGTTAGCAATGCATGTCTCAATGAGACCTAACTTAATATTATTGTTCTGCGTTGCTGTCTAACTATTTGATTTATTTCATTTGATTTTACATATTATTATCTTTTTTAAATTTAGTTCAAATGATATTCTGATAAATAATTGAGTCTTAAATATCTTATTTTTACAATTAAATAAATAGATAATTGAATAAATAAAAAAGTAAAACCACAAAGCAGATAATACACAATCTTTCAATATAAAAATAAAAAAACAAAACAAATAAACAAAACCAAAAAAAAACAGACAAGCAAAACAAAAACGAAAAAACCCATATGGGAAAAAAAGAGAGGCAACTCTTGTGAACATTTTAAAGTAGAGTTTTGACGTTCAAGTATCTTTGATAATAAATGTAATTATAGAACCTTACGGTATATAGCTGGATGGCGACTGAGTATTCCGGTGTTTTACGACAATCTCCGTCATAATCACGATCAGAAAAACAATATTACACTGCCAAAACAAAAACAGAAACAAAAAAAATGAAAAAAAATTATAAAATATTCTCGCGAATTATCTGATTGTAAGTTAATCAACACAAATATTTGGTGTGTTCAACAATCGAAAAATTAAAAGTATTTTACCGCCATCAATCATTATTTTTCTTTACCCGTAATATTTCAGGTTGAAAGGGAAAAAAATACAAAATTTACTTCAATGGTAATATTCTGTATCAATTTTGTACAAAAATATAAATAACTTCCTTATGTTAAATATTTTTACGAGGTTTTATCATATGGTTAGAATTAATTTTTCATGGTATCAAAAATATTACATGATAAAAATACAGCATGATGCTAATCAAAAATATCTTTGTAATTCCTGTTTTAAAGGGGCATGGTCTCGATTTTGGTCAAATTTTATTTTTCTGTTTTTATTATTTGCAATGCTTTAAGAATGCATTTCTAATGATCAAATGAAATTTGAGTGCCAGTCGTTTAGTTTTAAGCAAGATACAGGGCTCACAATTTAGCTTCGTTTTTTATTGGAATTTACTCAAATACAGAAAAAAGGATAGTATTTCTTTGTACTTACAATAACAGTCACGTAATTTGGCACATATACAATCCACTCTATTTCTTTGAAGTGATAAATCCAACATCTGAAACAGACAACCTCTAAGTAATGCTGTTGTTTTTTGATAGCAATATTAAGGAATCAGCAAGCACGGAACAAGAACGATGAATGAAAGGGAGGGGGTTATAGGAAAAAGTTTTAATATTTGGTGAATGTTAAAGTAACATTTTTCACATGTCTTAAAATCTGATTTTTCTTTGACAGAAAGAATTGATCCACACATGTACCTTGAGACCTACTATAGGTCCTTTGTCTTAAGATAAGTAAAAATCTACAAAATTGTCAAAACTAAATCGGTTTTAGTTAAATTTTAGTTAAAAAAGGAATAGTAATAATGAAAAACTTATAACATAAGGAATACTTACTTGAAATTATATTTCTGTATTGTTGATCTTAGTAGTGCGTAGATGGAAATTGTTATTAATGGAATGCCTGTAAAAAAAGAACTCTTAAAGTTAAAAGTTAAAAGAATTACACACCCCTTTCATTTATAAATTGAAAAACTTTTTAAATCAAAAAAATGCTATAAAAAAGCTAAAATCTAACGAAAAAATTGACAAGTGAAAAGAATTACATACATCTTTCATATATATTTAGAAAAAAATTATAAATCAATAACATGCTATAAAAGAGCTAAAATCTAACTAAATGTTTGACACTTGAAAAGAATTACACACCCCATCCAATAAAATAGAACCACGACATCCGGATTTTCCCCTGAAAGCTGTGACGTAGAGGAACCAGTATGTTGAGTCCTTCTACGAACATCCAGAAATAAGTGGCGGATCTAAGATACAGCTGTAGGATGATCAGTACCTTACAAATAGGCTGCACACAATAGAAAAAATAACTATACAAAACCATTGTTGAGTTTTGTAATTTATATGAGTTAATAAGACGTATGTCAGTACAAAATCTTCTCTAGATTACTATAAAACGAACAATAAATTTAGTAATCTAATGTTTGTGCGATTTGTAACAAGATAAAGTCATTGATTCTTTATTTTAAGAGAATTCTCAATGAAACATGATTTTTGATAGCAATAATTTAATTTAAGTTTAACTTTAACTTAAATTTAACTTAAGTTAAAAAGAACTGTTCATTAACATATAAGAAGGTCTTGTGATACTGTTTCTCTAATCCAAGAGTCAATGGTTTTTATAAAAAAAAAAAAATCAACTACATTCAATGAAATTCAAACCTTCCCTACTGAATTCTTGTCTATAAGACTGCATTCAATGATATTCAAATTCTCCCTACCAAATTCTTGTGTAAAAGATTTCATTCAATGATATTCAAATTCTCCCTACCGAGTTCTTTTCTATAAGACTGTCTTCTTTGTGGAGTTTGTCGACGTGTTCCTTGCCAACGACCCAGTCCCAGGCCAGCGTGACAACACTCACAAGGATTAGAGATGACAGGAAGTGGAACCGTATTCGGAACATCCGCCTTGTCCCAGAGTCTAAACTTCCGGAATACCTGGAGAGGCATGAAATGTATTGAAGTATTGGAAATTGGAAAACCATTAGGAATTGACCATGGAAGAATTAAAGACTAAATGAATAACTATATTTTTTAAATTACTGTGTTTTCCTGTGTTTATTAGGATAACGATATATGGAAACAAATCAGCTTCGATTCAACGTTGCCTTGATCGATTAAAAAGGGGATTCTACATAAAGGCGAATTATGATACATGAAGTGTATCTATTAGTATTACCATTTAACCAACAAAAAACCTTCACAATATATTAAAGATTTACAAAATTTAGCGAAACAGAAATGAATGATTCGAAATAATAGCTGATATGAAAATCTATATAAATAGCAAAAACTTTCAAATAAAACTTTTGATAAGTTTTTTGAAAATTTAAGATATTTTTCGCTTTTACCCAGATAGGAATGTAATATTTCTGTGTTTATTTTCATAAATTCACAAAAAGACAACGTTATCTGCACATTCCATATCCCATTTTGCCTATATTTGGACAGTTATGTTACAAAAGTCACAGCAGCTAGAAAACTACATATCTTTTTGTGAACAGAAAGTTTGTCCACAAATTGAACATATTACAATATAACTCAATATAACACAAAAATACCTCTTTTATATGATATGCTCCCAAAAAGACGATGAGAATATTTTTTGGTAGAAATTAGTTACCTAAATAGGGCAACGATGACAATAGAGGGAAGCAGAAAGGCCAGACTGATTACGTTTGTGACCAAGGTAACCAAGGTGTGTATTCGGAACTCCTCCTTACCGACCACTAATGTCTGTGATATGAAAAAAATAACGGATTTACGAGATAATAAATGCACAAAATAAATGGTTTTTTTTAAAAATTTATTACAGACTGTTGTACTTAATAGGATGTAATCTGGGATAATTGATAATTGACAAATCTGATGAGTACTTTAATTTAAACAAGGTATGCTTATTTTTGTGGGGGGAAGGGCTGTTTAATGTAAAAGTCCAATGCATTATGGCTTCTCTATTTTTAATCGATGCTGCGTTATTCCACATACTCTCGCCCCACATCAAAATCACACCACTTTTCATCCGTTTATTTTATATAACATGTTGCGTTTTGTGCATTACAGATTTAATAAGTAAAGGATTTTTTCTCATTGACTCGTTTAAATCATATTACTTTTGCCGTTCTTATCATGTTTCGGTTTCTTTTTATAGATGCTGTCCTACATGCTTTGTCACATGATTGTCACATGTATTCCCGAAAGAACATAACAATCATAGGATGTCAAAAATTCAAATAACGGAAAGTAAATTTGCTAGTTTAGTTTATGAAAAGCATGACTTTCCAACAACTAACATTTTACTAAACTCGGCAACGTTATAACTAAGAAAAAAATAACTCTCACCTGCTTGCCAGCTTCCTTACAGGTGGTGTAGTTGTACAAAACATGAGCTCCATCTACTTCAAGTTTGGCTTTTTTTTCCCAGGTACCGTTTGACAAACATGTTTTCGTGAATTTTGCTACAAAAAGGAAAAAGTGCAGTAACGAAAAGTTATCAAACGCTTATACTTTTAAAAAATCGTTCCTGTTGTGAAACGTTTAATGCATTTGTCGCTTAAGTTTATGACCTTTTTTCAAATCTATCAAGTTTAAAGGACCAAAAACAACGTAACAATTGTTTAGGCAATTCAAATTGACTAGCAGATGGATTGAAAATATCTAAAAATTGCGTAATCTCTGTTTTTAGTTATTGTATTTTAGATTACTGGAAAAAATCAATTGAAATACAATTTTCTTGCTTTTGGTATAAAATCAACTCACTAGTTGATGCCTAGAGATTAATATCTATATTTGCAAAATATCATCCACTCTTGTTTTAAATGAATTAAATTGATTTTTTTCTATTCATTGCGACTCACTTGAATATCTAGGGGGAAAAAATGCTTTTTGACCGTAGCATAATCCACACAAGTTTTGCTAACGTAAGTTACGGAGTTACTTTTAATGCTTTTTTTAGTGTAGCAAACCTCAGACATTTGAGGACTTTTCGTCAATTGATAAATGTAAGGCAGATTTGTATTCTCATATAATAGGTTTTTTGGCAAATGTAGAGTATTATAAAGATCTTTTCAGAAGTAGCGGGGCTTATGTTTTTTTTATTTTGTTTTACATTAATTTAAAATTTTTGAAAAAAAAGTTTGCTTTGAACGGATTTACAAAAAAAACAAGAAAAAAACAAAACAAAAAAGAAAAAAAAACTTACACGTAATAAAATAAAAAAGAAAAGTTTCCGTAATTTAGATCATCTTATAAAAGGGAAAATATTTTTCAATCAACTATTTTTGACATAATTATTTACTATAAAGGTAAAGTCACAGATAGATTGGTTTTGATCAGTTTTATGTTTTCATTTATAATTCTCATAAGGTATTAATTTCTTAATATTCAGACATATTATTCTTCAAACATTTGAGTTAAAATTCTGACATGACAATTTAGAGACTACTTCTTTTCATTGACAGAAAATTCAGTGACATGCTCAGTTTGAATCTAATAAACTTTCGTGTCTCTGTCAGTTTGTCATTCCAAAATTACACAATTTGCCATTTATTTTTACCTATGCAAGACGCATGCCATATTTGGTAATGCAAATAGTTGCAAAGGGATCAACTTTACTTCTGTAATTTAAAAATGGGTTATATTTTTTTTTTTTACTTTTGTTACAGTTTCCAAAAGATGGCGTTCAACAGAAGACCCATGGACACATTTGTTGCCCCATTTGATTCGGAGTTATGCAGAGACTAACAAAGACAGGAAAGTTTTGTCGAAGGTACAGTATCTATGCAAACATAAAGGATAAAAGGATGCGTCCAAAGTTACGTGTCAATGTAGGTACTTTTTGTTTAAACTTTGAAAGATTCTTTTAGAAGTGGCTATTATTTGGTATAGATTAACGTAACATTCATATAAGAGAATTTCACAATGAGAATGCAAACATAAGAGCGCAAACATTTAGACCCACTGCCTTAAACACTTAATAAGGAACTTACAATATATAAAAGCAAGTTTATGGGATTGAATAGTAAAAACTGATATGGTTTTTTAAAAATCAAGATTTTAGATGTACTATTAATCATAAAACATACAAGTCACAAAATATAAAAGATCATTTAAAACATTTCAAAACAGGAAATAAATCGGATTTTGATCAATTTCCTTATTCCGCTCAAATTAAGTTCTGGCCTAATGAAATAGAAATGCATATGTATTCAGAAATTACTGTAATTCTTATTTTTCTATCAAAGAAATGCAACTGATAGGATTTAGACATTTTTACAAGATTAGATTAATGTATCCATTCAGAAATACAAAATTTTTTTAAAGACAAGGTCTAAACTTAATTAACAACATATTGGCGGTCAAGATTTTAAACCCAATCATTGAAAATTAAGTAAAGGAGCCTCAGTTTCAAATTTATCAATTATTTTGTCTATCTGATGTCACTCCATCATCTGCCATATTTTTGCAAAACTGGAGTCATGTTTTTGACGTAATTCTATTTCAGTAATGGGATTAACTTTATTTCCATAGAAAATTATAATGGTTGACTGTATCTAAGTGTAAACAGCTATTTAGACAATCCTTATGATATCGAATTCATATAACAAGTTTGATATTAATGTTTTAGGAGCGGTGCAAACACTTTGAACGGGAAAAGAGATAAGTTTTTAAAGTAGTTTGTTGAATGACAACATATTTCATTCATTCATCGATTAAGTAACCTTTTAAAAATGTAAACTATTCAGCTTATATGATTGCAGTATTTAAACTCAGCTCATATAAACTAAATTCTAACTTATAATATATCATCGCTAGGAATAGGAAGTTTAGTCAAAGACAAAACCTGTCGAAAATATATATAGACAGGAACTTATTCTCTAATTGAAACAAACCCATTCGTTTCAAATGATCACACCCCCTCTGACTGTCTGTCTGTCTGTCTGTCTATTCTTTCTCTTTAGGTTCTCTTCTTCTCTCTCTCTTTCTCTCTATCTCTCTCTGTAACACATACCTGGCTGAAACGTTGGAATATAATATGACGGACAGTCCAAGGATACCACTGTTCCATTGGGAATGGAACTTATACAGGACATTCCATCCCAGATGGAGGGACAGTTTGCCACCGGTATTTCAAACGATGCATTAGACGAAATATAATCCTCACAGCATTTCGTGGCCATCTTTGAGCACTTGACCCATCTTTCACAGTCATTTTCGGTCAAACCGCTGCACGCAATATCCACACTAGTCCTGTTATTAACATCAGGCACAAATGAAAATCCTGACGGAAACAGTTGGTTTTCATCCGTAGCTTTCAAAGCACGCGTCTTTAAGATATCGGTCTCCCAGTATACCTTTGATTGTTCACTCAGGTGAGGTAACAAGAGCCGATAACAAAACAAGGAAGTTACGATATTGTACAACTCCAGATGGGTCAGACATATAGTCAGATGCAACATGGCCGGAGAATGCAGCTAGTAATATACTAGGCACAATGATTCACATTCAGATTCCATCACTCAAATGCTGCTTTTCGGAAAGAAAATGACAGTTTAGTGTTATTGATCAATGGCTTCCGGTTTTTTCCTCTTTTGTCTGGTTGAGAATCTATTTGTATGGAAATCCACTGTTCATCTTACCTCTCAATGCAGTTTTCCTGATATTTTTTTTGTCAAACTGTCTTAAGAGCAACTATCTCATCGTTATAGAAAAATGTATATGTTTTTTGGCTTGTTAAATATCATACAGAGACACTGGATGTAAACAGGAAAAATGTCAAGGGGCGAGTTGCCTCTTTTGAGCAAAGTTTTTCCTTCGACGGGAAGTGTTGGTGATGATTATGACGCCATGTTTCCTGGCCCTTGTGGTCAAAAGAAAAAGAAAAGGGAAAAAAAGCGTGGGCTCAAGAGATAAAATTAAGATTACTTATCTGATTTTTTATTAAAAGAAAAGAGAATTGTGTAGTTTAAACATGTTTTAATTGAAAAAATTTGATAAACATTGGGATAAAAATGGACAAAGAACTGCGTGCATTTGTAGTATTATTATCATCGTTATTAATATTAACGTTTCTAATTTTTTTTTCCTTTTCTTTAATACAATTTACTGACCAAACTAACTATGGGGCAACGCACTTTGAAAAAAAAAATAAAGTGAGTTCAACTTTGACAAAATCAACGAACTATGAAATTTTTTTTCAAAGTGCTTACTTTAATTTTTGACGAAATTAACGCGCTTTGAATTTTTTTTTATCGAAGGGCAGTATAAAGGCATATCAACATTTCTTTAAATATAAAGATATTTAAGGTCAAGATCTAGGGAATGATTCCAGAGTGTCTTTTTTGGTGCTACAACCATCATGACGTCATAATAGATTTAATGAAAATTTTTCTGTATTTTACGTCTTTAAAAGAATTATGTAGAATATTTAAGTGTTCTTCACTTTTTTAAATCAAATTACAGAAAAAGTAACCCCGATACCTATATCAAATTTGACATCATTTTAAAGAGAGGGTTTAGAACTTGTTCAAATGTCGTTTTTGAAGATACTGTAAGCATTCTAGATATATTTCATTCTTCCGAGAATTGTTACTTATTTCCTTCATATTACATAGAAATTGACTGTTAAAAATATGGATTTTTTCTCGATTCCATTTTTCTCGTTATCAACTATCTGAAAACCGAAAATCTTACTATAGGATCTTGGCACACAAAGTCAACATTTATGATATTTATCATTTTTTTAAAGCATGTTTTGCATGCAATGACATAATGTGCTGTACAATGTTAGATTACATTAAGATTCTAAGGGGATTATTCTATTGAAAAAAATTTAAAATGATATACGGTTAGGTTTGCTTGACGTACAAACGTTTTGTTTCTTAAATTTTAGATTATTAACCAGCTATAGACTACTCTGTGTAAAGTTTCACTTTTGTATGATTTCAAAAAATGTTGAAACAATTGAAGTAAAATGATATCTAACAATGCTATATTTTTAATTTAATCTTATACTTTTTAAGTTAAGGTAGATTGCTTGAAAATTCCATTTTCATTGTAATGTTTCTTTTAGAATGCATATAATCATGATATCAAGAAATGAAGACGTTTACATTCTGGGTTAATTAGAAAACAAATGAAATAAAACTTAAGTATCATTAGTAAATTTAAAATATTGGCATTATTATTTTAACACATTGTCACCAAATTCTTGTTCGTTATTGCTAATCGTTAGAGATTGTTTAAACTTATATAACCATGTAAAAGCATATCTTAAGAACATAAAAAATATGCAAAAAGCATGTGCCAATTAAAAGAAAACTATTCAGAGCTTCTGAACAACGTAAATTAAATAAAAACAATCTGATAAGTTGTTTGTTACTGCGTGTATATTGCAGAGCGATTGATATGAATGAAAACTTAATTATAATTCATTTAAGTGAGAAGTAATGTTAAGAACCCATGCTGAAGTATTAGTCGCATATCTTTTGTAGTCCCTCACACATTTTCTTCGAATTATTATTCTTTCATCTATGAATCCTGTTACTACAGAAAAAAGATTGCAAATTAAAGTAGCACTTAAATAATGAATACATGTATCTTTTATATAAAGATCTTCAAAGATCTTTAAACAATGACACGTGAAAGCAATTAGTGACAATGCACAGCAAACGTATTGGCATTAGAATTCGTAATAGTCCCCTCTTCTGATGAATACAGTTGCCCGTTTGGTGGGGATCCTGTTCATGAACAGGTAAGCACAGCTACTTCCACATTTTTGCCAAGTACATGAATGCTATTGGCATTATACGATTACCAGTTTTTCAAGTCAGGGTAGAATATTCAAATGATCAAAATTAAACTTAAAAAATAACCAAAAAATGAATATCATAAAAATACAATCCCTCTCATAAAATAAATAAATAAAATTGAATAAAAATATAATGCCGAAATATGCAAAGGTTTGTTTCTTCATAAAGCACCTTTTGTCTCCAATTTTTCATTTCATTTTACTAGCTCATCGTTGCAAGAAATGTATCATGTCTATCCATTATGTATTAATGATATGTATTATCCATAATACACACGCATATACATACATGTTTTTTTTTAAAGATAATACACACTTTGGAATGAACATGTACGCAATTTTAGTGAAATGTATTTCAGGCACGTAGCATCGTTTTTGAAAGTGGGGGGGCCAGACCCATCCAAAAAATCTTGACAAGCAAAAAAAAAAAAAAAAAATCAAAAAAAAAAAAAAAAAAAGAGGAACAAAAAGGAAATTTAAAGTTTTCCAAAAATCTTCAAAATCCTAATCCGTGGGGGGGGGGGGGGGGGAGGGAGGGAACTCAACTATACTTCCAAAAAAATTCTTCCCTACCAAAAATTTTTTTCCTCCAAATCTTTAAATTCCTAATCCGTGGGGGGGGGGGGGGGGGGGTGGGGGGGGGAGGGGGGGGGGGGGGGGGTAGTAGCTTCAATTTGACTACTCATTTCCTTATTTTCATATCAATTTTTTACTAACTTCCAAAAAAGTGGGGGGGCCAACTCCATTATCATTCATTTTTTTATATGTAAATTTTTAAAAATTTGTTGCTGCGAGAAAAAGTGGGGGGGGGGGGCCAGGCCCCCCCTGGCCCCCCCCTGATGCTACGTGCCTGTATTTGAAAGATTAAAGTAAACAATTTTTCACCTTTTGATACGTGTATGCGGTGGTTTTGTCGGGACGTAGCATGTTCATATGTGTCAGGCGTGAGTTAGAGTCTGTTGCTTTAGTTCGGGTTTCCTCTCGGATGTCTGAGCAATGTTAGGAACAGAGACCCTAATTGTAAGGTTCCTGTATCTGTGGTATTTCATCCACCAAAATAAATCTCTTATGTCCGTTGTGGTCAGAGGCTCTTTAAGAAGATCTTTGTCCCGGAGAAGAAAAACCTCGTTAGCTAAGACACTTGACCTAAAAAAAAGCTGATCCCGTGCAGCAGTTCTTTTTTGGATCAGAGTGCTTCGTATTAAGGGGGATACACTTTCTAAGATTTTTTTTTATTTCGACGAAAATGTATACAAACAAGACGTCAAACAATCGATGATTTCATTGATGATTTGTTGAACGTAGATTTTTTTATTTTCACATTTGCTAATGATTACAAACATTGTTATTTACAGTAACAGTTAACAAACACGTTATTTAATTTAAAAGACTACTCCTTTCCAACCTATTCACGTCATTAACTTAATGAATTACACTTTAGTTTATTATTTTAAAAAAAATTGCCAAGGGTTTCTTGACAGAACAGAAAAAACACAGGCGGGTTTACATCAAGTGAGAGTACTCATTTTTCATAACTTTCTTGAGCAAATTCCCTATAATTCAATAACTCAATTGTTAGATGTTCAAAATGCATACCATATATAAAGAGTCTCATGGTGCTGTTTTATTACTGTATGCAGACTTATTTTCGCTCCGTGTAATTTTCGCCCTTTTACACATTCACAACAATTTTCGCACCGTCTTGACTTTGTCAAGATACAGTTGTGTTTAAAGAGAGATAATTTACGACATGGGAATTCGCCGAGTCTTAACTTCGTCCACTGATTACTATGGCGAAAGGGCGAAAATAAAACGGGGGGGGGTGATATTTCCCTGTATATTGTATCAGGTACCAGTTGTTTGTTCTTACCAGAACATATCACATCTACTGTAGATTTTAATAGTTAATCACGAAGCCGTCTTTACTAGCAATAATTTGATTGTATCATTATGAAGACTTGATTTTGCTACACCAACAAGACTTTCTAAATTATAAATTCCATTTCTAGGGAATTGTTGAATACCTGAGCACATTCATAAAATTGCAGTCAACGATGCAATAAGAAAGCTTTTAAGTTCTTTATTGCACTGGGTATCATTTTATAGATACTTGCGCACCTTCTAGATTTTTAAATCTAAAATCCGTTTTAAACTCGGACGATGCAGTGAAGATATATTTGAGTTGACAAATTGATTTTTCTGGACTTTTTTTCTTGGTTAAGTATACCGTTTAAAGTCAATTGTTGTAATGCGGTACGAAAAGTTATTATAATAATGTAATATTGTTCTGTCGTTCTTGATCATATTCGGATATTTTTGTCCATTGTTCTTGGAATCATTTTGTTAATTCGTATTATTTTAGAATAATTCAGATATTGTTAAATCGTACCATGAAGCATTTGACTTTTATTTATTAATCTTTTTTTTTTGGTTTTAGAACTTTGCTATTGAGTTTTGAAATTAACTTCATTCGGAACTTCAAACTAATCTTTTGACTTAAACGGAAAACCCACTCGTTGCTTTGCATCAAACTTTATTCTAGTTTTATTTGTTTTATGTTTGTCATTTTTGGGCGACGGGTGGTTGTTTATTGGTTTTGTTGGAGGTTTTTTTTGGGTGGAAACTTCAATGTTTATGCACATTTTCATGCAATTTAATTATTTATTTAACTTTTTTATGCATCCGTTTTACTATTTGTGTACAAATTGTATTTGCAGTCAGAGCCAGATGTTAAGAAGGCGGAATCCGCGTTCACCAAGGTAAGATCTGAATGTTGCAACACAGGGTTGGTGACGGTTTGCGATTCTGAGAAAAAAATACAATCTGAATTTAAAGATGATTATGATTAAATTTAACACACTATACATGCAATCTATTTATGAAAATATTATCAATTTAGCTCTAGTATTAAGTATATCATTATACATTTTCATGCAAAGCTTAGTTGGCGTCTAAAAATCTTAAAAAAAAAAAAGAATATGATCAGAGACCTTCCTTTAAAATTTGCTTTTAATGTCAAATGGTAAATTAATCTTTGAATCTCTATACCGAATGTGTTGGAGTTTGTTTACGTAACCGTGGGTTATTTTCACAAATGACGTAATAAATCATTGTAAAATGAATTTGGAAATCTGATAATGTTTTCAATTTTCGAAAAATCGCAATGAATGGCCATATGTGTCCATATCATATCATTTTGAACTTTGATATCAGTTAGAATCGATGGCATTGTTGACGTATCTACAGTTTATGGCGCATAAACTTTCGATGGTAGGCGGACGTCAGATTTTATGCTCATTCATCTTAGTTTTTTGCTGCTTTTTCCTCTTTTTAAATCTCTCATTTGTAGTTGAATATTGAATTTAGAATCCCCAAAAATCCTGAATACTAGTTTAATTTACTTTAGATTTTGCTTATAGGAAGTAAAAAATTATAGAACATAAATAACATATATATAAAAAAAAAACGAAGATGATTTCGTCTGTTGCTTATTTGGAAAATCGGTAAACACGAATATACACCAAAACAAGAAAGTAAAAACTGATTCACTTAAGTTTTAAGATTAACAATTTACAATCATATCAACCAACATTTTTTTTTAATGCTCAGTGAATTTTCTGAAAAGTTACACGTAGTCCAGGTAACTGAAAGGTGGTATGTGACCTATTTTTGTAACAGCTAGACTGAATTGATAGATGGTCCGTTAGCGTGTGTAATATCATCTGTCCCACTGCTTAATTTTTCTCCAAAGAGAAATCCGTTAGATGACTAATGTGACATAAACGTGATGGCTTTATCATTAGAACGGCTGCTCTATGAAGTATAGATCAATAAATGTCAATTTTTTCTAAAGAGAAAAATCTTTTTTTTTCAAAATGTCTGCATATACATTGTCACGTGTATGATTATTATATAATGTTCAAATTAAATCTTCAGTGAATTTTGAAATATTTTTCCCCACATACTGTAGCACACATTTTATTTTTTTTTACTTTCATTCTCATTTACGCGACAACATTAAGAAATAAATGTCCCAATTGCACTATTTTCATTATTTGTGCAATATAACGACACCAGATACAGACAATCATCTTTTACACAATTATTTAAAAAAATTACCACACTCAATTTGGATGGCACTCCCTAATCGTGCACATGAATCAAAGGAACATTTGGTCATTAGGCCTGAAGAAAGAAAAATGCTTCAAAACTAAATGTCATCAAGATTCAAATTCTAATTCTTTCCTAATGGCCACTGGGAAGTTGCAAAAACAGTTCATGTTGAAATTTAATTTTCGTGTCTTCCGGAATAGACAGAGGAATGATACATGAACACATCTAAATGCAAGCAATTTTTAAACCGAGTGCTTCGGACAATTGTCATTATATATCCATCATTCAAATAAGACAAAATCATCAGTGTACACTTCTTAGCTGGTTCTTGGTCAAACAAATATCGCATACATGTCCATTGCATAAGGTTTTCAACAACTATTTTGAAGGACACCTTAATCGTGCTGTTTCTGTTATTTATTTCTTTTAAAGATGTAATAACATTGTTTCGAGAAAAGTAAAAGTGAAACATATTTACATTCATCTGAATCATTTATCCCTCAATGTTTAAAGTTGCAGCTGAATTTAACACAAAATTTCAAAAATAACATTTTGGTGTTTGATTCAAAACATTTAAAGGTTACGTTGATCGTGGAAAATCATGCAAAAGATGTAAAGTGTTATCCCTGGATGAAATTGTGCGCTATTCTTGCAGTTTAAAACCAGATATTGTTAGGCATTACTCTTTGTTCTCCTTGTAATTTCATACCCATTTGCAATTAATGGTTTTCATCGGCTTTCACTTTTTAAAAAGGTAGGTTCAGATAACAAGCGCATACCATAATTTCACTACGCTCTACTCTTGGGAACACTTGGGATTGCAGTCAGATAATATTTTGTTTTTAAAACCTAATTTACCGACCAACCGACAATGAACCCTGTTTGTAATAATGCAATAGGGACAGTAATGCGTAGTAAAACGTAGAAATGTTGGCATTTATTGAAAAATGGAGCAAAAAATAGAATCATTAATAACATCGAAAATGGTTAGAGGACCTTCAACAGTTGATTACTAGAAAAACGAAATATTTAAGTAAAAATAAAACAAAATAACATAATAACTAGTACAAATGCAATGATTTATCTAGTAGAATTGGTTATTTGTAACATAAATTTGTCATTCGTTCATCGTTTCCATGAGATTACCATTGAACTGTTTATGAAAAAGTAATTTTCATAACATATTGCAATACGTACATGTACTTTTGAATACATGCATAAGGGAAATAAGGTTCATGGGAGAAGTTTACCTAGCTACAGCTCTCTCCCTTTTTTCTTCGATATTTGACGATATTGTCTTGGTTTATCATTTGTAAACGTCTCTCTCTCTCTCTCTCTCTCTCTCTCTCTCTTATATCGTCTTTCAAAGTATTTTTCAAAACGCAAGCATTTGATATTTCTTCTTGAATACGTTCATATTTGTTGAAAGTGAACGTGTTATTTGAAATATAGTTAAATAATTATATTCACTTATATGAATTTAAGATTAAAATGATAAATCATAAACCTCACCAAAGTTATTTAAAAGTGCAGAAACATTTATTTGTTTTTGTTTTTGTTTATCAATGTACATTTAAGTAACAAAGTGCTGTGTGACGTATTCGGAGGAAACACTCATTAATAATCTGGCATGGGAACAAATTAATCATCAATTGACGTAAGTCTGAATAACCGAATATTGTTTTAGAACTATCCCTTTAAAAGTACATTTCTAAACCCTTTAAAGTATGAACGTTGATCCTTTCACTTCTACATATGAATATCCATCCGTTCTCATCCTGAAATCAAGATTACTGAGGGGAACGAATGGTCAACAAATTACCCATCAGATTTACCTTAAAAAAAGTTTTCATTACTTTTAAAACTATAAACTATAATTGAACAACGGACGACAAATACCATATATTAGCTTCAGAGTTTGAGATTTTGTTAATACAAAGCTCTTCTTTTGAAGGAGATAAATATTGTCCTTTAAAAAAGAAAAGTCAGCTCTGAAAGTTCAAGTTTATCTCGTAAGGAAAATTTTATCTTATTTTATTCATCAGATCTGCCATAAAGTTACAGTCATGAGTGTTTAGACGTAAGTTATAAACTTTTGATAAGTCAAGAAATTTTCCAAGAATTTGGCTTTGAGTGGTTTCCCTTACCTTAATACAATGCTCTTCTCTTATCAAGCTCGCTTAAGCACTACTGATACTGTATGGAGTTATTATATATACATGTTCCATTGTATGAATAGTACCAAACAGGCAATATTTATTTTATTATGCTGAATGTGTTAATTTTAAAGAAAACTTCATTGCTTTTAGATTTTGTACTTTAGGAATGTCGTAAATTCTTCGTCGAACCGTGCGTGAATAATTTACACGAATTGAACAATTTGTTGTGTTACCCGTTGTCAAGGGTGTTGATAACGCTGAGATTAATGAGACGGAATATAGGCTGCGTCTTAACCAATCAGAAATCATTATTTAACAGGAAAGTATAATAAATTGAATTGCCATTGTATAGTAAGAATTTTGAGACCGTTTGTCTATTAAAAGCAGCTTGTCATTAATAATGGGAACACTTCACCTTCTACATAATCCTAAAAATTTGATATTAAATGTATTAAAAACATTGTTAATTTAAGATGACTGTATATTTATCACAGGAACAAACTACAGTCAGTCTTATCACACAACCATTTCCGTTGGCGAAAAACATTAATATTCGCCATCGGAAATGGCTGAGTAGTTACGAATGGATTAAACTACTGTATAGTAGTTTGATTTGAAAAAAGGATGCATGTAGAATGTTAAAGCTATACACGCTATAATTTGCGTCAATTTTGAATGACAGTGAAAACGCATGTGTTTGTCTACTTATAAAAGTTATCCTTAATCTGTAAATTACAAGGGTGAATTCCATCTCGTTACAAAGATATAGATTTTTAATTGTTTATTTTCCTGCCAGGAAAATATACCTTTTCATGAATATTGATGAAGGAAGAGCAAACCGACCTCATTGCGCATGTCCGCGGAGAACTAGGTGGTCGTTATTGTTTGCCTAATTAAATATCCAACTTGATTTTTAATATGCTTAACAGTTGTTAATTTGAAATACATACATGTATAATGAGTAAAATACGCTTGCCATTTACGATACCCTTACTTCTGCATTAACACTTATAGGATCTATAAATAGCACATAGGGGAAAAACACAGGTCTACGTCATTTTTTTAAAGGAAGTATTCATATCTACTCACAGGCTTGTATTTTTTTCTTTTGTTTGTACTCATATATCTGACAAATTTATGCTTTACTGAAAATATCCTTTCCTTTGTGAAACTATCACAATTATGAAGATGTTGACCCTTCACCAGTTTTGGTATGATAGGCTAAATTTAGCTGTCGATATCACGTGATAGATTGATATTCACGAGGAGGCATTACTTTCCTGGCAGGAAAATAAATATTTTTTATTGTTTAATATTTGATATATTTGTTACGTGATCGAAATGAGTATTATAATTAACAGAATAAAGGTAACTTTTATTAGTAATCAAACACATACATTTTCCCCTTTATTCAAAATTGAAGCAAATTATAGCGTGTATAGCTTTAAACCATCTTACAATATCAGTTTTAGATGCAAATTTAGTTTGTTAAATCATTTGGTCAATCTCACTTTTGTTTTGATTATTAAAGTAAATAAATTCCAAAAAGTAATCATTAGCAAGGCCTACATGCAAAACGCGCATGCTCGGGGTTTATAACAATCGTTTACAATGTGACAGTGAGAACTCTCCATATTTTCTTTGAAAGGAAATAAAACGATTAAAAAAATAAAATGTGAAGTTATTTTTTATAGGATGTAACATAATTTTATTTTAACAACACTAGTACATGTATACTATAATTTAAAAATTACAAAGTTGATATTTAAAACGATCCTATATTGAATAAAATGCTAAACTTGTCTGCATTCATAGTTTGTGTCTTTCAATTTAAAATTGTATCCACTTTAGTGCTTAGATTTATGTGTTCATGTGGTAGAAAGAAAAATAAATCTATGGAATGGTCTTTTGGACCAGTACATGTACGTTGTTTGAATGTCTTAAGGTACTTCACTACACCGAGACTTATACTTTTTAAGACACTACGTCACAAGATGGTGATTTAAATGTTTTATTAAACTGTTTGTATCAATCGATTCAGATGTATATCGTCATAGCTCAGTGGTAAAAGTATCAGGCTTGTGAACCGCAGGTCATGAGTTCGAATCAACCTGGTGCTTGTGTTTATGTTTACTGAATGAAATTTTTGAAAATATCATTTTTATCTAAAATTGGACATTTGTTCGCCTATTTGACATATATACTTCTTATCCATCATGCCTTCTATCATAATCAAGTAATTTTCTGCTGATTTGAGAAACTATTTCAAGGTGTAGTGAGGCACCTTAAACAAAACTAAATTTAATATTTTCCAGTGCAATATTTTCAAAAATATTAAGATATTCGACATATTGAAAAAAAAAAAAAACACAAATAGTAAAATATATGCTTTAAGAGTGAAGTAAATTATATGGAGTTTTCCCTCATTTATTGATAGTAATAGTGAATTTTCAAACAACTCATATCAGAAATTTTAAGGTGGATACGATGGTTGATTTGTTGATAGGCCAGCCTCCCTAATGTTTCAAAATGCTTAATATATATAGATATGAAGTCATAATATATAAATAGTGCCTGTTTGAGAGGGTTACAGTTGAAATTGACACCCCGAGGAAACCATTGTCAACCGACGCGAAAAGGAGGTTGACAATGGTTTTCGAGGGGTGTCAAATTCATATGTTACCCTCCAAAACAGGCACTATTTATTTTATTTTACTGAATGTCTCAATTTTAGAGAACTTTTTACTTTTTTTATATAGAAATGACGTGAATTCTTCGGCGAACCACACGTGCATATTTTAGGCGCATAAAAAATTTCCCCGTTGCTTAGTGTGTTGCTAACGCTGAAGGTAATAGAACGGATTATGAAACGCGTCTAAACCAATCAGATTTCAGTATTTAATATGAAAGTGAAATAATACTCATTTTATACTGTATACAGGGTTATTTTCGCCCCGTGTTACTTTCGTTCTTCTATACTTGCAAACACTTTTGCCCTGTCTTGAATTCACCAAGACAGAGTTGATTGAAAGAGAGTTGAAATGAGAAATTTGAGTTTGCTCAGTCATATATTCGCTGACAACGAAGCGAATGGGGCAGGAATAAAACGGGGCGAATATTTCTCTGTATATAGTACGCAAAAGTCCATCAACGGTTCTGTAGGTTCGAATTCCATCTACATAATAACATTCAAAGAACAATAAATAATTAATAATAAAAATACATAATGACACGTGTTAAAATTCATAAACACTAAGTTTTAAGTAGTTATGTAACAACTACAGAAAACAGTAATTTCATCGTTAGTTTTTATGTTGATGAAGATTAGAAACACGTTGTGTTTTACTTTACCTTGTAAAAAAAATGAAAGAGCACTGTCGAAATTGATGTTGCTTTGAAAATTCATAAAAATGAAAACCAATCACAATTTTTTGGTAAAGTAACCATGTAAAATTTCAAACATCTGTTTTTGAAAGCATTATTATTTCATAACGCCAATTTTAACACATTAAAACGACAAATAATAATGTTGGTGTTAATATAGGATAAGTGCTCTATGTGTTAATAGTTAAGATATTTCTATGAACATTTTTGATTATATTGGGTTTTCTTTAAAAGAAGAGTTCTTTATGAAAATATAGGAAGATACCTTAAAAATTAACAGATAAAATATATTAATTTTTTCTATATAGAGTATTGCTTAAGTACAGCCATTTATAAGAACCAGGTAGAAACATTAAATGCTGCAAAGGTTGAACAAAAAAAGTCAAAATCTCCAATGATGTCCTGGTGGTCCATAAAACTTCATATTAAAATTGTTTATTTGAAATCGATGAATAATTTGATGACCCCCCCCCCCCCCCCCCCAACGTGAAAAATAAAAAAAGTATTGATTATGGATATCAATCCTACAGTAATACTTAAAATCTATTTTTGAATTTGAACAAAGACATGGCGGTTGTTCGGGTAAAATATTCACAGGTACTACATGTATATTTGTGGCCTTTTTTAATGTTGTTTACGTCATTCCACTGACGATTCAAACATATTCCGGCACATTACCCAGGTCTCCTACCACGTCGTATGTTTCATTTATTATTGCACCATGTCAAACTTTATGATTAACATAAAATTTGCATTACGGGCTTAAAATGAATTTGTTAGAAAAAGTTGCTCACGCAATACGTCACAGTTCATGGAAATTGAGGACGCTATATTAAATCCCAGCGCAAAGCAAAATGCAACTTTAGCTAATTGTTACAAACTTCATCATCAAAATGAAATTTTGGAAAACTCTGTTCTTTGGAGTCTTATTTGAAATGTGTCATTTTAATTTGGCCAGTAACGAGAGGTCTTATGAACTCGTTGATAAAGATAAGTATCCAGAGTCAGGCGTTTTACAAATCTTTGAAGACGTTCACAGTCCTGCACAATGCGGAGTACTTGTTCATGGAGTGCAAGAGTACTTTTACAACAAGTTTTTGAATGTGTGTTTATCAACTGAACAGGGGCCTCAGTCGTCGCTGATAGCTGCCCCTGGCTTCTATCATTACAGACTTGCATCTGAAACCTTTTGTAAGTATTTACAAACTTTTATGAAGGCTTGATGGAGAACTTTTTTTTAACTTTTGTTAAATGCAATAAATTGAGGATCAAAATTATTGAATGTTCGTTCCTGAAACGTTTTAATCATATTAGATATTTAATATATGTACATCGTAGAAAGTATTGGATAGCAGGCAATATATATAATTATGTTTGTTCTCTCCAACAGCCATTGTGCATTAAACTCTCTCTCTCTCTCTCTCTCTCTCTCTCTCTCTCTCTCTCTCTCTCTCTCTCTCTCTCTCTCTCTCTCTCATCGTCATATTCATGTGTTCGATGCTGTGTAAGGAAATTCTTCCCTTTCTGTGCTTAGGATTAAGATTTAAATATGTCACCAAGTATTATCAAACATCATCATTGTAGAAACTTGCTGACTATAGTTTAAGTCAATGGAAAACAACTCTAGGTTTTGGAGAGGATTCATTCAGATTTTATTTGACCGAGAATATTTAAGTTCGCTTTTATTCACCCTTCACGTAAAATTATTGGGTTATTATTATGAAATATAAACCTATCAAAGTAAAAATCATGCAAGTTTACTCATACTTAAAAGATAATATTCCTTGTACATATGTCATTCTATGGGATCTAATGTACAATGTCTCTACAGATGGAACCTCCACAAATGAACCCGAGAAATCTACTGGACATCATACGCTGGATAAAGGTAAACAACTCTGCTCTTCAGTTTGGTGTGTAAGCACAAGAGAGTTGGATTATTGTGCTCATTCGTATACCTGGTACAGGACAAGATTCAAATGTTGAGTCAAAATTCTTCGAATTATTTCTTTACTAAACGATAGTGTATGGTCAAAAATTTCATATCTAAATTTTATAGCCTGATCTATTTGTTAATTAATTGGCCACCCAGCCTTTTGAAACCCCGCACAAAGAATCCAATTTAATTATTCTTTTATTCTTGTTATTCTGTTTCAAATACCGATAAATTTTGAAGCGCCATCAAAGCCAATACACTTTTTGGAAATACAAAGTTTAAATGGCGCTAAGTGCATTACATAACGTTTTATTCATGAAGTATTGACGGTTGCATAATTTGAACTAACAAAACAACGTTTTGTTTCACTTTGGCTTGATCAATAAATACTCGTTGAAAGACATTTTCTAGCGATTCTGAGGATGAATCAGCCAATTAAATCAACTGTCCATAAATTTCAAATACTCTAATCTTTATGCATTTTTAAATATAATGTAAACTACGGTATTTGTAATTGGTTATTGATAACGGTCAATGGACCAGTTAAATTGCTAAGTTGTAGAGGCAATAATTCTGTTGACAGTTTAGATGTAATACATTATTTCTTTACATATATTTACAGGAAAAAAATCTAAATCATTAAAGATCATCAGTAAAAAAATCGAATGAGAAGAACATAGCATTTCCACAGTACGACTGTAGGTCTAGGAAAATAAAACTTGGTTATGATATTACCAGATTATGAAAATGCATCATAAGGATGAGAAAAAAAACTTTCAAAAAACCCACAAACAGCTATATTCAACCGTACCACAACCTGAATGAAAATAAATCTAAGGAAACATTCAATCTTGGCTTGAAAGACTTTTGTAAATTAACTCATTTCATAGATAAAACTCTTTACCATCCCCCACTATACCCCACCCCCATCCACCACACTCCCCTCCCCTCCCCCTCCAAAAATAACATACATTCTGCCTTAAGGAAAGCACACCTTATGTTATTTTATATTACTTATCTCTATAAACTACAGGTTATACTATGTTATATTATAGAGAACACAACACCAAATAAGCCTGTGACGAATGATCTGGACACTTCAACAGTACAACAAACAGCTGGTAATACAGAAAATGGTAAATGATTTGTTGGTGTGTGATTTCATGTATTTTATTAATTAAAAAAAACCCAGTGGATCATGGATATTTTGGGACGAAAAGTTTTGTCGCATGTAAAATATTGAAATTCAAACTTAATAACAGAACATGATTAAATGAAAGAAAATTTACTTAAATTTTTAAATGCAAATAATCGTAATAGCGTTTAATTGTCATTCAAAATCAAAAGGTTATAAATATATTTCTTTACATGGAATTCATTTTAACAATATTTCATCATGTTTCTCAATTGTCTTTGTTCCGATGTGAAACCAAACACATATTTAAAAAATGTGTTATCCTTAATAACGCTTTGGGATCTAATTTGCAATAAATCTACACAAATCACCAAGTATTATTTGACACCACCTTTGTCGAACCTTGCTGATACATGTAGTTAAAGTCAATGAAATACAACTCTCGGTGTTGTATAAAATACATTTGAATTTTTTGACCGAGAACATAAAAGTTCGTTTTTATTCATCCATATATAAAAATATTGCGTTACTTTTATGAAAGGTCAGCTTAACATAGGATAATTTATGCGAGCTCACTGCAATTCAAACGGTATCATTTCTCATACAATGTAATACTATGGGATCTAATTTGCAATGTTTCTTCAGACGGAACCTCGACAAATGAACCTGAGATATCCACTGGACATCATACGTTAGACAAAGGTAAACAACACTTCTCTTCAGTTTGGTGTATAAGCACAAGATAATTGAATAATCGTGGTTAATTAATACCTCCTTTAGATGAACAGCTATGTATAAAGATACAGGAAAGCATTCAAATATTTAGTCAAAAATCTTTCTAAATGACAGTGTATTGTCAAAAATTTCATTTCTAAAATTGAAAACCAGATCTGTTGGGTAATTGATTGACAATCCAGTCTTTTAAACTCCGTATAAAGAATATAATTCAATTGTTCTTTTTGGTAATTATTCCTTAATGCAGAAATGTTATTAATCTTGGACTACCTAGTAACTCTTGTTCGTCCGTTTCAAACATCGATTAATTTTCAAGCGGCATCAAAGCCAAAACATGTTTTTAAACTACATACATTACTTGACACTAAGTGCATTGCAACACGTTTTATTTACGTAACATTGATATCACATAAAATATATTAATTCCGTTGTGAAAGTCGGCTGTGGACACATTTTTCTCTTCAAAAGCTATGAAACAATAAGTCATTTTTCATCACTGTTGACCAAATCTTACAATTATGCCAACATGTTGAAGCCATAACTATTTTTTGAAACAACATAAAAGTGTATAACTTTATACTTTATATACACACATTTGCAAAATGGTATTTTTGTCAACCAAATTTTTCCATAAATATAATACATAAGCATTTCCAAGAGAAACACTTTTATTAATTTTGCCCAACTTTGAGCTTTGTGGCTACAAGTAATTTACCCAATACAAGTAACTAAATCCAAAATCTTCCAATGAGTCCAAGTTCATTTGCAATGAAATAGAACAACAGATTGCGTTAAAGGTCGTTTATTCAATGAACCCAATTTGTATTGTTTAAATTGAAAACAATATATTAAAGAAGAAAAAATCATTGAATAAATGACAAATTAATTTGCAAAGGTGGGGTTAAAAACCGCCACGACTGAAAGACCTTGGTCTTGAAGGACCCCACCCGAGGACTCATTGGAAGAAATATAAAATATTTCTAGTTTCTAAAACTAGCAGAAAATTATTTGATTATGATAAATAGCATAATTGATAAGAAGTACATGTACAGGTAACAAGTCAAATATATAAGGGAAAAACAAAAAAAAAAAACCAACAAAAAATAATTAATTATTACATGTATATGCTTATTCAATGAAATATGAACGAAAACTTCAGGTGTATCATGATATGCAGTTCACAAGTGGGATACTTTAACCAATGAGTTATGATAATATACAACCAAATAATTAATGCAAAACGTTTAAATAATTGTAAAGTTTCTGACATGACCCTATAAACATTATGGCAGAGCAAGCCCTGTTGACCTCTACCAAAAATATGTGTATTTTTATGAGATTTAAACAACTTTTGAATTTTTAGGGCAAACATTCTGTATCTTCTGCTTTATACGAGGTTCCTCCTATTTAAAAGGTGTTATTCCTTATACAATCTAATACTATAAGATCTAATTTGTAATGTCTCTACAGACAGAACCTCGATAAATGAACCTGAGATATCCACTGGACATCATACACTGAATAAGGGTAAACAACGCTTCTCTTCAGTTTGATGTATAAGCACAAGAGGGTCGGATGATTTTGCCCATTTTTATTCCTCTTTCAGATAAAGAGTTCTGTTTAAAGATACAGGAAAGTATTCAAATGTTGAATCGAAAATCTTTGGAATTTGTCTTAAATATACGATGATGTAATTGACAAAATATCATATCTTTTTTTTTAAACCAGATCTGATGGGTAATTCGTTGACCATTTAAGCCTTTAAAAACTTCTTTATGATAATGGTTCCTGAATGCAGAAAAGTCATTGTACATATAATTCATTGCTGGACAGGCAATACTACATGTATTTCCTTTGAACTATTTATTCCAAATCTTGTTAGTCCGTTTCAAATACCAATTAATTTTAATGCTCAATGAAAGCCAAAAGACAATTTTGAAAAAAAACCAACAAATTTTAAATGACGCTAAGTGCATTGCAGCACGTTTTATTTATGAAGCATTGATGGTTGCATACTTGGAACTTATAAAACAACGTTGTTTTACTTGGCTTCATTAATAAAATTAATACTCGTTAAAAGTCAATTTCACGCGATTCTGAGGATAAAGCAGCCAATAAAATCAACAGGTCATAATAAGGACCAAACGCATTGTCCATAAATTTCAGATATTCTGCTCTTTAATGTATCATGTTTTAATTCAATGTAAGCTACGCTATTCATAATTGGCTATTAATTAAGGTCCATGGACAAGTTAAATGGATAAGTTGTAGAGGCGATAATTCTTTTTACAGTTTAAAAAGTAATAAATTATTTTTCATTACAAATATTCACAGAAAAAATCAGAATCATTAAAGATTATCAGGAAAACAATTCGAATAAATAAAACGTTGCATTTCCACAGTACGACTATGGATCTGGGAGAATAAAAGTTGGTTACGATATTACAATGACTATGAAGATAAATAATTAGTATGAGAAAGAAACTTTCCAAAACCCATTTACAGTTACATTCAGAAGTATCAAACAGCAATGGCATATCGGAAATAAATTATTTATACGTAAAACAACTTTAATGAAATTATATCTAAGAAAACATTTATTCTTTGCTTGAAAGACGTTTGTGAATTTATTCATTTCACAGATAAAATTCTTTATCATCCCCCACTCTACCCCATCCCCATCCAACACCCCCCCCCCCCCCCTCCCCACCAAAAACATATAGGTCAGATGGAAGGAAAACACACCTTATTTAATTTGATATTTACTTATCTTTATAAACTACAGGTTATACTATGTTATAATTTAGAGAATACAACACCGAATGAGCCTGTGACATATGATCTTGACACTTCAACAGTACACCAAACAGGTAATACAGAAAATGGTAAAGGATTTGTTGTTCTGTAATTTCATGTATTTCATGGGAAAAAAAACTAAAACTCAATAACGGAACATGATTAAATGAAAAAAAAACCCATAAATTTTAATCGCATTTCATTGTCATTTAAAATACAGACATTATGAATACATTTCTCTACATGAAATTCATTTAAACCATATTACATCATGTTTCTCAAATGTTTTTTTTTTTTCGTTATGAAATCAAACACATATTTAAAAAGGAGTGATTTCTAATAATGTTATGGGATCTAATGTGCAATATCTCTACAGACGGAACCTCGATAAATGAACTCGAGAAATCCACCGGACAACATACACTGGACAAAGGTATAATAAACAACACTTCTCTTCAGTTTGGTGTGTACGCACAAAAAATCTCATTTCACAACCTCCCTATGATGAAGAGCTTTGTATAACGAAACAGAGAAGTATTTAAATGTTGAGTCAAAAATCTTTGGATTTTTTTCTTTCAAAAACGATAGTGTATGATAAAAATCTAAAATCTAAAGGTATTCTATTGACCAGCTAGCCTTTTAAACTCCGTATAAAGTATGTAATTCAATTAAACTTTATGAAAATATTATTCCTTTAAGTAGAAATGTTTTTGTACATTTATATCATTGCTCGACAGGCAATACTATTAACTTCGAACTATTTATTCCAACTCTCGTTAGTCCGTTTCAAATACCTATAAATTTTAATGCTCCATGAAAGCCAAATGAAATTTTGGAAAAACAATTTTGAAATGGCGCTAAGTGCGTTGCAACACGTATGTTTCAATCATTAAGCTTTGATGGTCTTTGAAACAATTTCATGTTGCATACCTTGAACTAATAAAACATTTTGTTTTACCTTCGCTTCATCAATAAATACTCGTTGAAAGTTATTTTTCAGCTGTTCTGAGGATGAATCAGCCAATGATATCAGTTGTTTATTAAAAGGACTAATTTTATAAAAGTAAATACATTGTCCATAAATTCCAGATACTCTAATCTTTATTTTATTTTATTTTATTTTTTTTTAATGTAAACAACGCTATTCATAATTGGTTATTAATTAGGGTCCATGGAAAAACTAAATGTCTAAGTTTTTGGGCGATAATTTGATTATAATTTGAATGTGATTACAATTTAAAAAAAAAATTATTTACAAATATTCACAGAAAAATCAATATCACAAGAAATACTGTAAACGTATTACATTTGGCTGTGTATTCTATTTAGCTTTTTTGGCGGAATGCGGCTTCTGCTAAATCAAGTACATCGCTAAATGCAATGCATAAATGTATAAGAACAGTCACATTCAGGACTAAGCTAATTCAAATCCACGCCAACTTGTTCCAAATATCGTACACGCCAAAAGTACGTTTAGAGTAATCAGTAAAACAACTTGATTAAAAATAACTCATTACAAGTCTAGATCTTTATTAGAATAAAAGTTGATTACTATATTTCTATGGCTATGAAGAGATACCATGATCATGAAAACAAACTTTCCGAAACTCATTTACTTTACAGTTACATGCAGGAGAATCTAACAACAATGGCGAAATAGAAATATATTATTTATACGTACAATAACTTTGATGAAAATAAATCTAAATAAACATTCAAAGTGGTCAGGAAAGACTTTTAATTAGTAAATTTATTTATATCATAGTTTGAATTCTTTACCATACCCCCACATATACTGTTTCCCCAAAAAGCCTATAAGTAAGCTTTAGGGAAAACACATTATACATTACCGTTATATTTCAGAAAACACAACACCGAGTGAGCTTGTTACAAATGAACTTGACACTTCAACAGTACAACAAACAGGTAATACAGAAAATAATTTTTAGAGAAAAATTTTGGTCGCATGTAAAATATATCTCAAACCCAATAACAGAACATGATTAAAGGAAATACTGTTTAAGGGAAATATTTGCACCCGTTTTATTTTCGCCCTTTTCCCCCTTCTTGACTACGGGCGATTTTAAGACGGGCAAATTGCATTGGCTCAAATTATCTCCCTTTAAACACAATTTTGGGCGGGCGAATTCAAGACGGAGCGAAAAATAACAAGAGGAGAAAATAAACCTGTATACAGTTTTTCATTTAATGATGCTCTGTTATTGAGATTGACTTTCACTAGTAGGATATCTTAAATTTTGAGATGCAAATATTTGTATTAGTATTTCATTGTCTTTTAAAATACAGACGGTATAAATAAATAAAATTTACATGAAATTCGTTTTAACCATATTACTTCATGTTTCTCAGTTGTCTCTTTTCTTTTGTGAAATCAAACACACTAACAACCAAATTACCTTAATGGTTTGTCATAACTCTTTATATTTTCCATTTTCACTTTTGCAGTTTGTGAAGGAGGCTGGTCTCCTTATGGATCTCATTGTTACTTTTTTAGTACATCGAAAATGTCTTGGGACAAAGCAAAGGTTATTGTTGAAATCTCAAGTTTTATACCTAACGTGTTTTATATGTTGTATAAAAAGATCTGTAGTTGTGAACGAAACAGAAATTATTTTTCAAATTGGGTCGAATTATACAATTAAAACTATTATCCTTACATTTTGAAAAGATAAATGGTTTTTTCATGAATATGTATGCTGCAAAAGAAATTCATAAAATTAAAAGCAGTGTGCATTTTAACTGAAACTAACTATTTAATCTGTCTTAACGACATTGATCCCAAACATTGTTTTACCTACATTTTCCACAAGAGTCAAATTTGGATCAAATTTGGGTTGACAAAGAACTATGATTTATAAATATATGAGCCTCAAATATTGTGTCGAATGAGTAATGGCAATAAAAATGACAATTATAAAAGTTTCATTCTATTTTTATATATTCGTTTGGAAGGAGTATGCAATTATTTGTACAAGCAACGACTCTACAAAAAAAAGTCATGTGTTATTTTAAAGGGGCATGCACACGATTTTGGTCAAAAATTATTTTTCCGAGTTTATGTTTAAAATGCTTCAGTAAGACTATTTTAATAGGGAACCAAAATATGTGTGTCATTCTTTCGGTTATAAGCGAGTTACAAATCTTGCAATTCTTTGCTATGTAAACAAAGCTCTTGTTTATAAATATTTTGAATGTAAAGCTAAAAATTCCAGTTTTAGTCCTGAAATTAATTTGTTAAACGTTTGAACTGTCTCTATATGTTTATTATGAAAAAAAGTATAGAAAAATCAGCTTGAAAAGATTTTTTACAGCGCGGGGGTGTTAAGGAAGCATATGGGCAATATGCCGTCTTATTTTGACTGTTGTATTCAAAATCGTAAAATTAAATAATTATTTTGAATAAGATCAAAAACTTAGTATCATCCTTTAAAATAGATGTCAGTGCAATAAAATCGGGTAGTACATCACTGCCACATTGGTGCATTATCACGTGACAACTATAAATAGCTTACGTATATTCCTTAACATAAAATGAGATAGAACAACACTACCCCGCGGTTTCCAAAATAAAATAAACATACCAAGTGAAGGCAAAACATCTCAACTTAATCAAAACCGCTGCTAGAATCCTATGTTTTTCCTTATTAAAAAGTTATTCATCCGGTTCTCGTAAAACCTTACCAACTTTTATAAAGTTTGCACGGAAAACGGCAAATTGCATTAAAACAACACACAACATGGGATTCTAGCAGCACTTTTCAATTTAAGCATTGATTAAACTAACGATACGTGTAAAATTTCAAGTTCAACATACACGGGGTAGTGTTGTTCTAGTTGGATTTTTATATGGTAAACAACGACAGAGGAAAGCCTGGCCGAGAAATAAAAGCAAATTTACATACCTTTTAGCGAATGATTGATAAAACTAACATCTCCCCCAGTATTCTTATGTCCAATTCTCAATAAATCACACCACAATACTTTATTAGAGTTCTTAGATTATTATATTTTGAATATGTTTACAATGCTTTCCGATCAAATTCACACGACATTCAACTTTTAGTCATGACGTCATCAATGTGTAAATCTACGTAATACAAACTAATTTCTGGCAAAAATTGTCTTTGAAGTATTTTTTATTTGTTTTTGGTCTACGTTTCGTTGCTTATATATTTGAATATGTACATAATAACTAAGATTTGTGATTTCACGGAATTACATGTAACTCAGATTCCATATGCTTCCTTAACACCCCCGCGAGGTATATTGAATCTATGTAAACAAAAACAGTGCACGAGCCTTGTTTACTTGACAGAGAATTGTAAGCCCTGCATTATGCTTATAACTCTTTGGCTGACTCTCAAAGTTCATTGGATCATTGAAAATCATTTCTTAAGCACATGTTAATAATACATACAGAAAAATAAAATTTGGCCAAAATCGTGACCTTGCCCCTTTAAGATATTTTATTCTAATCTTCAGGTAGAATGTGAGGCTCATGCTTCATACTTGGTGGAGGTCGATGATTTAAATGAGAACCGGTGGTTGTCATATAAATTTTTGGAAACGATTGATGGAGGTACAAAAAAAATTCTTATTACTACATTGTTTTTTCTGTATGCAGGAAAATATTAGCCCCGTTTTATTTTTGCCCCCTTTTGCCCTCGTTGTAAGCAGGCGATTTTAAGACTGAGCAAATTCCAATGTTTCAAATAATCACTCTATAAACTTAACTGTATCTGGGCGTATTCAAGACGGGGCGAAACTGTTTGCAAATGTAGAAGGGTGAAAATTACACGAGGCGAAAATAACCTTGTATTCAGTGTTGTCTCCATTATAGTTATCACTATTTTATTGTACCGGTATATTGTACGTTTAGTCCTTATCACCGATTTTTACTTATCGTTTGTCATACATCATATATTTTTGTCAGAGATGAAAGAAATGTTGTACAAAAAATTGATTAATAATACTGTTTACAGAGAAATATTCGCC
Source organism: Magallana gigas (assembly GCF_963853765.1). Classification (NCBI taxonomy): domain Eukaryota; kingdom Metazoa; phylum Mollusca; class Bivalvia; order Ostreida; family Ostreidae; genus Magallana; species Magallana gigas. The sequence continues at coordinate 24,385,238 of NC_088862.1, forward strand.
CCCGGATTTTTTTTTTCGCCCTTTCGCTCTCGTTGTCAGCGGGCTAGTTTAAGACTGGGCGAACTCAAATTTCTCATTTTTTCTTACTTATCCATATTATTGGTGTTACCGCAAAATAAAATGATTTTACCCTTATAATCCTTGGTTCTACCGAAATGAATTATATTTGTAGTGTCATGCTCTGATGTATTTGCGTGTTCAGCTTGGATCGGTGCCAGCGACCTTATCAGTGAAGGCGTATTTAGCTGGACTCGTCAGAACAGGTTAGTGACTCTGGCTTTCTGGGGCCCACTCCAGCCAAATGACGTCCTCTCCTTTCCAACGACAGAAGATTGCGTTAGTATGCTCCAAGGAGGCTTTTGGGACGATATCAGCTGTGCAGACGCAAACAATTTTATTTGTGAAAAATAGAGAACAAATTTTATTGACAAGAATTTGACTCAACAAATCAGCTTATTGCCATAGGTATATTACTGTTTTTTTTAAATGGAAATCATTTCCAGGAATTTAAAGGGTTGAATTTTATTTCTTTGTCATCGTGAATGCATAAATATGGTTATGATTTTGGTCAAAAATTATTTTTCCGATTTGAGGGTTTACACTGCTTTAGTAAGGCATATTTTAATAGGCAACCAAAATTTGAGTGTCATTCATTGAGTTATATTAAGAGAGCTACAGAGCTTACAATTCTTTGCTTTGTAAACAAAGCTTTTGTTTACATTCTGAATGTTGAAGTAAAAAATCCAGTGTAAGATCATAAATGAATGTGTCAAAGGCTTGAAACTGTTCAATTATGCTTAAAAAGAGTCAAAAGATAAATCAATCAGCTTGAAACAAATTTTAATCTGGTTTATCGAACCTATGTAAACAAAACAGGGCACGATTATTGTTTACATGACAAAAAATTGCGAGCTCTGTATCTTGCTTATAACTCTACAATTGACTCTCAAGTTTCATTTGATTATCAAAAATGCACTGCTAAAGAATTGTAAATAATAAAAACAGAAAAATAGAATTGGACCAAAATCGTGATCATGCCCCTTAAAGGATTGATTTGTTTTTCTTTTTGCTCGTGAATGGATAATATGTTTAGTGTTAAATAAATCATCAAATATCAATGTATTCTCGTATTGGTGCGTTTAGCGATCATCTCTTTTAAGCAATAGAATCATTAGTTTTTAGCTAACCTGAGCCGAAGGCTCGGGTGAGCTTTTGTGATAAAAGTGTGTCCGTTGTCTGTCGTCGTTGTCGTATTTTTTTTTTTATAATTTTATTTTCTCCAAAACCACTGAGCAAATTTCAATAAAACATGACAAAAACTTTCTCGAACCATAAAAATTCCAAGTTTGTTCAAATGAAGTTGAAAAATCACGCCTTTTTTAAAGGAGGTAAACTTATTGACATTTTTTAAAAAAATCCTCTTCTCAAATACCATTTGGTCAGTAAAGTTGAAACTTAATATGTGGAAGCTTCCTAAAGTAGTGTAAACTCAAGTTTGTTAAAACCATTATCCCTGGAGGAAGGATGGGGCTTTTATGAGCTATGAATTAATCAGAAAAAGTCTTTTAAAAAACCTCTTCTCGAAAACCATTCAACCAAACAAGTTGAAATTCGTGTAATTCATTTATTAAAAAAAATAAACAGTTCTTCTTTCACACTCCAAGTTGAACAGAAACGGTAGATTTGGTGTCTCCAGCTCCCCAGGCCTGAAAATAGATTTGGTTTTACAAGATTAACAAATCTAAAATCTTTCTTTACAATCTAAATCTTCATTATCTTTCTGTTTCATTTTTTCTTCTTCTTTAATTTCTGATTCAATTTATCTTTGGCGGTTGTGTCTCATTCTCTCTCCTTTGTGTATCTCTCATTCTCTCTGTCTGCCTGACTGACTCTCTCTCTCTCTCTCTCTTTCTCTTTCTCTCTCCAGGTAACAATACACACCTGTGGAGGGGTAGCTCTGGAGGCAGGAAATTTGTCGGCGGAAGTCACTCCTACTGCTCTCTTCTTCCGGGAGGGCTGGAAAATATTAGAAATATTTCATACATTTTTTGTGTTATAATTGTATAAAATACTCTTCTTAGCTATTTTTCATACTGTTTAAGAAAGGTACGAACAATTATATACATAGTTTAAGATAACGTTTACACTTTCGTGATCAAACTATTAATAACAGTACAAGTAATTGATTTTAAAAATGATAGTCTGATAACTAATTGGCTGGAGCTCTGTAGCTTCCGGTCTGAAAAAGTTCAGATGGACGATTTGGGAGCTACCTCCCATTGAAAAAAAACTGCAATTTATATTCTGGCGCACAAAAAATATTGCGCTAGTTTTGGACTGATTACGATTTTTTTTGATTTCGGCGAACTCTGCCAAAAATGTCCTTTAAAACGCAGTCGGTATATCTTTTAAATTACTAAAATTAGTGTTAATAATATGTACAAGTAGTTTAATCAATATAATATACATGTACGTCAAGATAGCTTACCAGAACGGGTGACTTGCTGTATTTTGCGTAGAACCGCTCACTGCAGTCGGTGTCCGTTCTATCGCCGCCCGAGTTGCTAAAACCGACAAATGGACACTTGCCGTCCAGACAATTTCCTCTGTCCGATTCAACTCGTTCACGTATGTGCATGGCATTGAAGAAAACAACGCTGATAAAAAGGAGAAAACAGAGAAAAATACAGTAACGCTAAGAGACATAGAAAGTTTGCTTGGTTAAGCTGAATGGATAGTAATAAATGTCATGGTCTAGTTACAGTATTATCACATGTATATATGTAATTAAACTATCAAAGGTGTTTAATTTTATTGGTAAAGTATTTTGATTTTTTTTTCAAGTATATTGTAGTTGCATTATATAATTAACATAATGAATATTTTGAAAATTAACATCTACCAAGTATTATTTCCTCTATTTCTTAAAGAAACTTTTTTAAATTCATAGTTATATATAAACAGCCAGACTGAAATCTACACGCCCCATTTATCGATTGTTCGAAATTTACAGCGCGGCTGAAACTGACAAGATACTGACAGGACTGAAATTGACACGCCCTGTTATCGATTGGTCGAAACCTACAGCGACCTAAGAAAAATCACGGTCCGCACGAGATAATCATGATGAAGTCAGACTCAAAGTCTTACAGGAGACAATTTGGCGGTTTCATTTGGCTAACGCACTTATGTACATTAACAATAATCTAGTAAATTTTACTAATTTTTCATAATCAATTCATTAATTAGTTAAAGGAAAGATGTTGATATAAACAATAGAATGCTTTCTTTGATAATCCATGCGGGTTATGAAGGTAGTAGCGATCATTGCAGATACAGTTTACATAACCCGCGTTATCCCGAATGAATCACCAAAGAAAGCAATTTATTGTTTAAATGTCACGTACCCGACTTCCTGGTCAACAAAGTAGCTCGTTCGAGAAAGGCTTGATGTGAAATCATCGTACGAGTTGGCCGCCACCCCTCGTTCCCACTTATCAGTCACCAGATCCTTCATAGCCATTTTAAGGGTAGACTGTCGGGGAATACAGACAGCGAGGGAAGCATATTTAGATCTGAAAAAAAAAGGAATTAGCAAAATTAGCTCAATATGTCAGTGTACAACTTACTTATTAATAAAACACGTGACCATATAGTGTCTTAACCCTGACCTTAAAAGGTGGAATCTAAAATAGGGTTTTATATTTTTTTGTGGGGAGTGAAAGTAGACGTCAAAGGACATCTTATATTTGATATTTCAATATTCATAATAAAATGAATATAACGTAATACTTATTAAACATGAATGAACAGTACATCGGAGTAAAAAAATTAAGTGCTAATAAAAATACTTTTCATTTCATATACAATGCAAATTTCGGTTGCTTATTCATAATGAACAACAAATAACAAATACGTAAAATATGATGTTTAAAGAATCAAGTCGGAAAAAAATTAATCGTCATGTTTCTTTCTTATGTTGACCTTTCAAATTTTAAGATAAAACTAACTTACAAAGTGAGACCCAAGAACTCAAATCGAAACCACCCAGGTGCCGTGGCGGCGTTGCTGCGGACCAGGTAGCTGTGGGTGCCGCCGAGAATGGTCAGGAATGGGGCGAAGGATCGCCTGTCTGCCATAATTGGGTCATCGCTGTCGTCATCACGCGTGACGATGATTTGGTCCGAATTTTTACCGGCAAAATTGCTACGAACCTAAAGACAATTTAGTTGAGTGAAATGTTATGTGACTGTATGTTTAAGATGCTCTCACGTGGCGGGATAGAGAGAGAGAGAGAGAGAGAGAGAGACAGAGAGAGAGAGAGAGAGAGAGAGAGAGAGAGAGAGAGACAGAGAGAGAGAGAGAATACAGAATGAGGGACAAACGTTCAAGAAATATAATTTCCATTTTCATTAATGGAGCGTCAGGCAAAAGCACTTCTGTTGCATGGGTGTCAAATTTTGAAACGTATGCCATTCCTATCGTCCGTAGTTTGAAAACGTTCCTCAAAAATAAAAATCAAAAACACCAAAAAAATCTTCTAACCTGTCCAAATGGATGCGGGCAGACGGCCATCTTCCAGTTGTCGATCTCCTCACACTGTTCAGTCATGTGGATCGGAAGTGGCTTGACCACAAAGTTGCCGGCACTTCCTGTCACAGACCCGTCAAGATCTTCAAACAATACGATGTCGTCACCATCTAGTGACGTAAAGCCGACGTCAGTAGCGTTTCCATCAAACACGCGGTTACCCTGTGAAGCCTACAAATAACGAATGTCATATATGATAAAATGATAATATACAGCATTATCATACACTTTTCGTTATATGTATATGCAAAAAGTTAAAGTGTGATGGAAATATTTATAAAAATACAATATTATATCGAAATAAAGTACGTAACTATATAGACGAGACCAAATATGTCATTGAATAATAAATGCATAATTTTGTTAAATTAGATAAACTGGAACAGATAATAAAACATAAAAGAAATTGCTACATTCAGCCATTTGCCATTAGATTGAAAAACGATCATAAAAACGTTCTTACATCGCCGAAGCCGAACAACAGGTTCTTGGTAAAAGCTCCGTAAGTGGCAAGGTGCTGGTTGTTTCGTTGGAATCCTAGTGCGCCTGCGCTGTAATCGTCGGTGCTAGCGTAGTCACCGAACCATGAGTCGGACAGGGAGACTTCCCGATCGTAAAAGACGAAACCTTGACGGGGCTGGTTCCTACAAAATCGAGGAAGGGGGGTGGTGTTAAATTCAACGTAGAACCATTTTTAACAGGACTTTGGACTTTCGGTAGGACTTAATGGTACATGCGTCAAAAGACAAGATAAATGTTGTTGATTTCAAAGAGCCATTGCTGAGTGGCCATCAATGAAATAGACAGGCCTACGTCACAATGCCGTTTGACACAACTACCAAACGTCTAAGCTCTTGTTAAAATGCCATTGGGTTTATGTTGTATTTTTTTTTTAGTTTTTAGTTTGAGCTCAAAATCTTGATTTTTGTTTCATTTCTAATTTTTGGAATAGTTATAATTATGAATATGTTTAATGTTTTATCAAAATTTGAATGTCAATTATTGAGTTATAAGCAAGATACAGGGTTTTGACATTCTTTGTTCTGTAAACAAAGCTCTAGTCTTGTTATTGTTGACAAATGTGGTTTATTGGTACATGCATCAGTTTCAAATAAATGTTCCTTTCTTCTGTCGATAACATTATTTATAAACACATCGAATCGGTTTACTTTGTTTGCAATCAGTAATTTAGTCAAAGAAATGATAATTCCATAATTTAAATTATCTGTAAACAAAAAGAAGACTGAAGCTTTGTTTACATAACAATGAATTCTTACCTCTGTATCTCTCTTATAACTGAACTTCTAATATTCAAATTTTGTACAATCATTCCAAATGCGCAAAAAAACTATTTAATACATAAAATCAAAAAACAAATTTGATCATAATTTATGGAGTGTATTAGTAAAAGGAAGTTCAGGTTTTTTTTTAGTTTCTTTGTATATTTACACATGAAAGAATTTTGTTTTTATTATATAAAGAGATTTGTAAAATTAAAAATGTTTTTAGAACAAAGAATTTAAAATCTTACGCCATCTTGAGGGGCACAGCACGGGGGTACGTTTTGACCACACCGTTCCCCCTGATGACTGAGGGTTCTCCAATGTTGATAGATTCCCCCATGAAAACACTGTTCGTGACCGTGCACTCCAGTCCATCGCTGCTTCTGTAAAATTACAAAATACATTACGGTTACATTATATAGACTGTGTGCATACAAACATGTATACCAGAGGAGTAAAGCAAGTTAATCGTTATATCGAGTTTATTTGATTTTTATCGAGAATAGGTGGTATATCTTTAAATTTAGAATTGACTGAACCATGACTCTATCGATATCCTACAAAAACTGAAGTTCTTTTTCTTAATTTAACTGCATTTGATTAATTAAGGATTGCTGTACAATTAAACATGTATTTCATATTGTGTTGAAGAAATTTAATTAAATTTGAGGAGACCAAAAAGCAAAAATAGGGGTAAGCTTAAATTGCATACTGAAATAAAATACATATGTAAAAGTTATTACATGTACCACGCAAACGTATTAACTTACCTTCTTACTGCCAGAGAAACTAAACTATCGGAGAATCTGAAAAATTAATTAAAAGTACAGTTATATTTAAAGTTAAATATCCTTTATAAAAGATACATATGTAAATTCTGTTTTAATCTTTCCCCCTTCACTTACAAGTTCTATTAATCAGTCCTTTTTTACGCATCTTATACGTTGCGCGAAAAACCCAAGAACTGCGATTGTAATCTTTTGCTGTGGCGCAGTGTCGCTTAAATTTCACTGAACTACACTTGACAATAACTGAACACTTACGATGATTGTGTGATCTGAATGTTAGAGGCATCAAACCAGCCATTGAACTGTTCGTTCTTGTACGCTGAAATATACGAAAAAATTAATTTTTATAACATAAGATGTAAAAAAAATAAAACGCATTGGGTTGAAGTTAAAAATTAGAGAGAGAGAGAGAGACAGAAAGAGAGAATATTGTTGCTATCAAGTTCTGAGATTACAAGAATAAACTTATAAAACTGATATAATTTTTTTTCCCTATTTAGTATTTAATTACTACACAAATGTTTTATTAATAGTATCTCTCAATTTCACTTCTATCAACCTAAAGCTTCAGTAACCCTAAGCAGTGGTATCTGGGTCCATCTGACAAACGGGAAAAAAATCCAACAGCATTTTCCCGAAATCAGTCGGAAAGGCACGTGATGTTGCAACTGTAGCCCATAGATTACCTGTAATTCTGTTGAATACAGCGGTCTGTGGGGTGGATGTCTCGTCCTGGGGGTCACTGAGCGGGGTGTATTTGGTTCCAAAGGCGAATCCAGTGTCGTTCCTCAAGCGTCGGTCAAAGAATATCCCGCCCTGAGTAGAAAATACATGACATTTCATGAAGACATTGTGAACCCCTGGACTTTTGTAGATTATATCATTCACGCGCGCGATAAATCAATGTCAGTAATTCAGTTCATATGAAATTAACTTTTAACCTGATTTAAGAGCATTTCAAATTAAATAAAAAGAAGAAAAAATTAAGGAAAGCTTCATTTATGTATGAATTTCCCATTTTTCTGTATCAAATTTTTCTCTTCTACGTTATTATTAATCAATGATATTTTAATTGTTAATCTTCAATGCATTATCAGTGTGAGCATCTGCCCTACTGTACAAGGTACTGAGATACTGACCACGCGGTTAGAATGTACGACGTTGTTGGTGAACTCTGTGATCGGGGTCCGCTTTGCTTCGTCTTTCTGCATGGTTTTCACAATTCCAAAGGAAGCTCCGATAGGCTCATCCGGGAATACATACCAGATCCCGGCATACTAATAGAATATAATACATGTATGCTAAAATCAAAACCCATAATTAAGGCTCGTGCAATTTTATGCATTTATGAAGAGAAAAGGTAAAAATTTGCGTCGCCGTTTGTTTTCACTTACGTCACTTCCGGCTGCAACGTTATTCCGCATGATGGTTTTAGGATTTGTAATCCAAAATGTCGAAGGCATTCTGAAATGAACACAGTCAGATAAAATGAAATAAATTGTGTATCAAAATAGCGCATTAATTTTTTTAAATTTATCAAAATTTATAAATCCGTTAATATCTTAAAAACAATATTGTATGGTTAACAATGTTTCAAGTTATGCATGTACGCATGTCTATCATCATTGCGTGCTCTCTTTCTCTTTTCTCTATCGTTCTTTATTTTTTTCTCCCTTTTGCATTTCAGCTAAAGGGAGAAAAAAATGCTTAACAACACTCTTTGCACTACAAATTTACTCCTTTGACTGTGCTATTAAGGTATTCGATCTATATTAGGACCTAATTATTCTAATCTTGAATATCAATATATTATTAAATAGTCTTATGTTAATTAAAAGCATTTTAGAATTAAAAAAAATTAACCGAGAGAATTTTGATGAATTTCATGGCTGTTTTCGCGAGTTCAAGACAGGGCGAAACCGTTTGCAAGTGCAGAGGGGCTAAAATGACACGGGGCGAAAATAACCCTGTATACAGTTGTATTGGCAAGTGGGTTAACGCTTTAGCTGTCTCGATCGGAAGAGAGGATAATTTGTATGGCAAAGGACCCTGGTTCGAACCCCAACTGAGGCAATTATACTGGCAGTATTATTAATTGTCATGCACTTACCCGTCGGTTTTGGTGAGTTTGTTGGTCCGGATGTTTCCGGCTCCCAGATTTCCGGCAAATGTCGTGTCCACCTCACCTCCCTCCTCCAGGAAATATCCGTGACCAACCGCTCGGAAACAGACATTATTCTCCACCTGAAAGGAATAAAACAATTACTTATATATGTTTGTTATATTCAGTAGTATTTTCTCACTATATAACTCTATATAGACGAATAGTCAAAAATTGTAATATTAGCTCGTCCGAAAAATATTGACCGGTCAATATTTTTTTGATATTGACCGGCTAGGAATAATATCTAGAGAACATTCCCTCTATTTCAAATAATCGCCTCTGATTTGTTGATTCGTAAACGATGACGCGAATAACTCTTCGCGAATCCAAAACAAGGTGACGTCATAATAGACAGTCAGTCTAGGGAAGTAAACAACGGACGCGCAATGCGACGGTTTGCTATCATAACGGATATAAGGATTTGCGAATTACTGTGAAGTAAAATCAGGTAGAACATCTGTATGTTAATTCTTACGGTCGGCGGAATGTCACCAGTGACCGTTTGATGCTGAGGATATTTTGGAAATGAACTTTGCACAACATTGAATTCGTGATTTCTTTGTTTAGCTGAGAAAATTACGGCGATCTGTTTTCAATTAATTTCTTAAATTTTGGTTTGTTTCTTCATATAACAAAACAATTGTTGACTCCGCTTCGTGTCGGGCAATATTTCGTCCCTCGGGGGGCTAATATAATCAATGTTGCCCTCAAACCCAGTCAATATTTGTATAATATACAGTCGTATATATTTAATCTAAGTGGTATGGGACACCTGTCGATGCTAATGGGGATAAAAGAACACAATAATTAAAATTCTTTTTCTAGAATTTTCAGACTTCACAATATTTGACCAAAAACTGAGTTTTTAAAAATTTTGTAAAGGTAACAATTATGAAAGCCCCAGCGGGATTAATATATTCGAACTCATGAGTTACATATCGTAGTTACGATCGGAAATACGTCACAATGATATGGAGATGTCCCATACCACCTTGCCATCAGTGACAACAGTTACTGTAGCAATGTTTTTTTCTTTCATTTGTACATTAACTGTCTGAAGAGCTGACTTGGCTGATAGCACTAGTAAATATCTTACTTAATTTGGACTGTTGCAATCTGTTTTAATTTTTGATTAACAGTAATTAAAAGTATTTTTTCACTTGTTGAATATAGATACAAGAATATGTAAGACTCTGATACACTGTATTTTTTTTTTTTGAAAATTCCTTTTGATTTTTCGGATTTTTGGAGAAGTTGGTTTATGACATCAAATTATCAGTTGAATACTAAACACAAGATGACTTTTAAAACCAAAGAACATTGAAGTAATTCGTAAAAAGAAAAATTCTAACTAAACGTGACACAAAAATATTAAACGGTAATTGATATACATGTAATTATGTTCATGAAAACAAGCGTCATAATTGCTTATTTATGTTCGGTTTTGCGCTTAAAGTATTTTCTTTTAATAAACGGTTTTTCTTTTCTTTCTGTATAAACAGACATGTTTTTTTAGATGTATGAAGCAATAGATAATTACCTATCTTATCAGTTTAATATGTCGATACCCGCAACGTTAAAGCTTAACCAAAAATAACAAGTGTCCTTTAAAGATCATTCCACTCGTCACTATGACGTACATTTTTCGGGTTCAACGAATTCGAGGTAATCGTATTCAATTGTACCCAACAAATCAGCGATAAGCTATCATTAAATTTCTGCTGATCCAGACGGATCTCTTTGGTCCGCGGGGTATTTTTGGGGGGCCGTTGTTGACAGTTTATTTTAGACACCCTTTCCCTGGACAATTAGAGATCTCCTATCAAAGACGAATCTAAATTGACCATAAACAGAGGCCCACGCGAAGTTACTGATGCGGTAACATATGTCTGGTCAGCGAAAACAATCCGTTTGATAAATCTATCGTGACATGCCAAAATTCGCATTTCGTGTTTCTCAAATGAATTTAGATGTTAGGTGAACTGTATTTATCAAGCTTGGTAGATCTTTGATAAAAGCACAACCTTCCCATGTCAAAAAAAAAAGGAAATTTTCTCAAGTAAAACAAGGATACATTAAAAGGTGAACAGATTTATTTTTGTTTTTGCGTAGCGATTAAATCAGGATAAGTCATTGATTGACGTTATGTGAGAGTAAGAGGCAATTATGGGTATAATTGCAAAACATTTTTACCCCTGCCCCCTTTCAGGAGTGATTAATTCTATTCTGTTATTTCAATAAAATATTGTGAATATGATAGTTACATATCTAAAAATTTTTTTTTTTGAAATATGTTACAAAACATATTCAAGCATCCCATCCACCCAAATGTTTTTTTTTAAACATTTGTTCTATTATTTCTTCAGTAGATATACATGTTATAACGATAAATACTAATGATTTAATTCAGGATGTAACGCGGCATTTGATTGGATAAAATTTTGTAGTTAAATTTGTATAACCTGGTTTGCACGTCACAAGACACATCACAATGCACCAACGTCTAAAACGTACTAATCCGCTTGACGTTACGTTTGAATTTTTAACAGATTATTATCATTTTTAAAACTAAAACGCACTCAACTTGTACAATAAATTACAGAAAATTAAATTATAAGATATGAACTCAATATCTACCCAAGAATGGCTTGGGTAGACATTGAATTAATTTCTTAAATAACTAATAATTTTATATTCACTCACGACAGCTCCGTTAGTTGCATGAACCGTGACGCATCGAGCATTGGAGTCCCTAATACTGCTACCCCGGATGTACGAGTTTGTGACGTCACCACACATATGCCAGTGGAATGGATAGTTTCCTACAAGAACCGGGTTTTTTCTGTTTAGAGTTTTACACAATTTTATAAACAAAAACTTAAGAGTAAAGATATGATATTCCAAAGCTGAAACACCTACAACTAGACAGTACATGCATGCATTAATCGAATGAAATATAGGCGGCGCTGCAACAGAAGTTGATGCAAAATTCTGAATCCCATTTTGCACTTGGCGCCAGTGATTTATTAGCATTGATACTAGTATATAATATAAATAACTATTGATAATTTTCATATAAAATTTACTTTTCCCTTACCTAGTGTGTCTAATTGTCCCAAGTTCACGAGTTCTGCATTTTCCACCTGTGCCTCCTTGAAACCCCTCATAACCTGCAAAAGTAAAAAAACAACTTTAGAGAGATGCTTTGAGATATTAAAATGGATTTAGTAACATACGCATTGTGCGGTTTCGTAACATTAAATTAAATGAAATTGGTATATTAGTATTTGTATTGTATAAACTATAAATGTATATTGTATGAATGTTTGCGTTTTGGTGTCAGAAAATGCATTGATATGGGGGTTTTGTATTCAGGTTAAAAAACGAAACATATTTATTCGATCAAATTAAATTAAGTACACGCCTATGTATACAGTAAATAATTTTACTTTCAATATATGCACCTTGCCTATACGACAGTTTTTAGAGAATTCCATTTCATTACATGTCTATATATATGTCTATATACATGTATATATAAGCACGATTGTTCATCACGTTAATTCATCGAATCCATGAGAGAGAGAGAGAGAGAGAGAGAGAGAGAGAGAGAGAGAGAGAGAGAGAGAGAGAGAGAGAGAGAGAGAGAGAGAGAGAGAGAGAGTATTACTCATGTTAATAGACGTTTCAAGTAATCTGAAACTCTTAACCCTTTAAACGTTTGATTGTATTGCTGTTTATGGGGTCATAACAGAACCATTGGCGCATGTAATATTAGTTTTAGAAATTGATAAAATCGTAAATTTTTCAGAGAGAGAGAGTTAAATCTAATGATCAAAACATACTCGTAAAACGGAAAAAAGGTCTAAACTATTCAAATTGTTAATTGAAATTGGAACATAAAAGATTTTTCGTACAAGTATTTTGACTTTCAGAAAAAAACACTAGAAATTTAAAACAGATTGGAAGAACTTAGAACTTGAATATAATAGCGCACTATCTAGATTTGTTGCTTCAATCCTCCTTAATTTAAAGAAAAACATACATGTATCTGTTGCATTCAAGCATATTAAGAATAGAAGTGCAAAACTGAACTTTGGGTTAAGGCATTTACAAGACTAAGTATTTATAAGTTAAAGATGTTATTAAGATGGGAAAAACGTGTCTTGTTTTTTAAATGGCCCCGATTTGATTTATTAGTAATTCATTAAATGTGTGCATGTACCTTGATATGGCCTCCGAGTGTCTTACTGTTTGTTGCCGGAGCCCCTCGGATTTTTATGTTTCTACTAAGCAGTGCAACTTCACCGCGCATGTCCACGCCGTTTACTATTTCTCCAAAGTGAGTGAATAATGGTTCCACTGAAACAAACAGAAACAACTTAAGTCGTACACAGATCTTTAATATAAGTTGATCTTTAATGAATTTAGCAATATTTATATAACAATTACACACAAAAGAGGAGTAATATTTCCATAACTGTATTTACATGTAATACACATTTCACTCTTTCTTTTCATTCCCATCCAAATTTAGACAAAATTTCATTAAGATTCAATAATCGCTTGTAAATCCTACTATAGCCCACCCCTTCAAATTTCAAAGTTAAAGATTAAAGAATGCATTGGGTCTAATATGAATATTCAGGTTTACGTTTCGTTTAATATATGATGTTTAAATTTCACACAAAAAACTGAAAATAAACTAAATGACATCAATCAACATACATCTTGAAATATATTTTGCTTAGATTTAGAGGATTGTTACGACTGCCTTATAATTGATAGTTTGCCAAGATTTTCCTACAAATCCATATAAAGATTGGGTATTTTGCAAGAACTTTGCTAAGACTTCCTTACGATTGATATTTTGTTACGACTTTTTAAGACTTCCTTACGATTAATATTTTGTTAGGACTTTTTGAGACTTCCTTACGATTGATCCTGACTTCGTTGGCGCTGCAATCGTCACATTGTTTGACGGTGGTCACTTCAGCCTGTTTAGGGTCGTAGTCCGTGGATAAGAGAACAACTTCATCGCCTAATCAATGTGAGAATTGAAAAACAAATAAATAAAAACGAATAGCATGTGTTTACCACTGTAGACGAAAAAAAAGTCATTTCAATAAGATTATTTGATAAACTCTGAAACGTTTCAATCACTGTGTCGTTTTTTTTCCACTTCTAATACTTACCCACTTTCCAGGAACTAACGTCATCAGCCAAAGCAAGTTTAGGATCGGCAATTTCCGCTTTAGCGCTCTTTGCGCGGGAATAGCAAGCACCTCGCCGAATGGTGTGAACCCAGCTGCGAGCAGTGAACTTGATTCCGTTGTCATAGTGGTAAAGCTCAGCGGTCCGCGCTAGTATTTTCTTGTCGTCCTTCAACAAGAGCTCCTGGGAAGTACTGGTATCTCCTACAGAAACAGGTACAAAAAACTGAATGATTTAACATATCCTGTGATCGCCACGCCTTTATTCCTCCTTCATGGCGTCAAAGACTTGTGATATTAGACCTTCATTAATGACCTTGACCCTGTGCGATATTGACATTTAACTTTAGACATCGATGTTTCTTTTCTTGACAAGTTATAATTAAGTTTCTATTGTGCAGAGTTAAAAAATAGTATAAAGATTCATTGTTGACATTACTAGCAAATGCATTATGATAATGCTTCACAACAATTGAAAGAACAATGCCACTCTAGTTTTCTTCTGAAATCTGTATAAAAATTTCGTTTGTTTTCAAAGGATTTTTGTGTCATTGTTTTACCTTTCCTCATGATGAATGACCAGGCGTCATGGAGCCTCACGTCTCGTACGCCGCTATTCCCCGTCACTTTACCGAAGGCAAAGTTCTCAAAAATCTCGTAGAACATGGCGTAGTTCACGTTACCGCGTCTGAAGAGCTGTTTCCTAAGGGCCAGTCCGATGATCTTGCCATCCGGAACGTCTATAAAACGGAAGTTATAAAGCAGTGAAGAGAAGCAGCTATTTAGCGTCATGCACATATTTAGAGGGGCATCGGGGGAGTATAGACCCCCCCCCCCCCCCCCACACACACACACACACTTAACTGGAAAAATCAAACTTGTGAAAGTAATGATACCTACATAAGTGAGAAAGGGCTCAGACCACAAACATCCCCCGACCCCCCTCCAAGCTTTATTCCTTTTATCCCCCCCCCCTTTGGAAAATTACATAATGAAGCTACTATGTGTATGTGATTCAGTCACCTTTCCAGACCCTTCAGTTAACATTTGGTTGACAGAACGGCAGAGTTTCATCTTGTTAAATTTTTGAGAGGAGCATCTTCGCTAGACAAATATGTCTCTGAACCGCTACCCTCCTCATTATCTTCGCTAGTGGAACAGAATTCCTTGTCTTGCGAAGATGTAAATGGAGCGGATCGTAAACCCTTTGCTAGCTAGGTTTTTTATGTGTGGATTTGATTTTTAAAAAAACTGACTGTTGAGGGTTTCTTCAAACATCTTGGCCTCCTCATCAGCCTCGCATTGGACTCCTGACTTGGTGATGATGGAACGTCCGGCGGAGTACACGCCTTCCGACCGCTCCAGCTGACCGGAAGTGGCGTCCCACACGTACATGACAATTCCCTGGTAACTGGTCTTCTTCTCTCCATCGTTCTTTAGATAAATATAAAATCATGTGATTATCAAATTATCAAAGATTTAACTTGATTTAAAGCTCTCTCTCTCTCTCTCTCTCTCTCTCTCTCTCTCTCTCTCTCTCTCTAAAATAACAAACTTACATAGACGTCAGCAATCTGTCCATCCTTCAGTCGGTGAACGGTCTTTGTAAGCTTAGACCAAGACACCTGAGGGTTGCCATGGATATGAAGGACTCCCCCCTCCACGCCAATAAACTTCTCCCCGAATCCAGAGATAGCGACGTCTCCTTTGTCACCTGTGCAAATAAACAAAGCAAGCAACTCGGTATTTATTTTTTTCCCATGTGACAGAAAACACAAACACAGTTAAAATGTATTGTCCGCAAATAGCATTTTACTTAGGTGATAGATCTTTTTTGGTTGAACAGTACTTAACATGTTAACATGTACGTGTATATATTTCTAGAGATATCTTTATTGATATAGGATACGCTTGAATATTTACGTTTGCAAATATGTTTCCTTATATGAACATACCTATAGAATAGCGAACACGTTCAATTCTGTGTGAACTTTTTAATGATGTTTCAATGATTACCGCAAGCGATTATCGCTTGACGGCTGCATATTGTAAACATTAAAAACATTGTTATTTTAAGAATTCTGATCGATTTGCTTTTTTAGATGTAAATATAAGTAATGAACAGCAATGCTAAAAATTTCACCGGGACATGAACTTGATTGGTACGTTATCAAATCCTCAGGCTTCACAGGATTTAATCACGTGACCAACCGCGTTCATATCCCAGTGAACTTTTTAACTTGCTGCTTATTTCTTAATTATTTAATTGTTTTTATTTGGGGGGGGGGGGGGGGCACTCGGCACACCTCGGCCGATTCGTATCATGTAGGTTACGGAATCGGCCGAGGTTTGCCGAATGGGGGGGGGGGGGTATATGATTCAACGAATTTTTTTTATCAAACTCACCGTAGAGAGTAATATCAATGTTGCTTGTAAGTTTACAGTTTTCTGAGCCTAGGTAAAGCTCTCCGCGGACTAAGATGTAGCGCGTGCGCACTGAGAGGTCAGCATCGTTGAAGACAAGAATGGCGTTCGTGTTAACGGTTATGCTCTTCACATCTACGTCTGTATCTACCAGGTATATTCCGTCATTTAGCGTGACGTCAACGGTAGAATCAGGTGCCTGCAAACAAACACACAAAGATTTGTTAACTTAAGTATTTTTTCATTCGAATTTAAACGGCGCACTTTTTCATTAAAAAAACTTGTGTATGATAGATATTCAAACCGCTTTTTGGGTGTCTGCAAAACAAATCATGTATTTTTCATACGAATTCAATGCATTTTTTTTTCAAAAGAAAAACGTTAGAATCTAATGCAAGCAATTAAAAAAAGTGGGTATATATAGTATAAATGCAAACCATCGTCTTTGATTATAATATTGAATTTCTTGTTATGTGAATGACAAACTTTTCTTGGGCAAATGCGTATAATTTTTTTTGGCATATGACATATAAATCGACATTTTGTTATGTACAAGATTTCCGCAGTCGATATTTTGACTTATTTTCTTATAAAGAATATCCGAACCCCAACAAATATTTTTTGAATATCTTTATTTGCATGGAAAGTTATAATATTTTTACTTTAAAACCACCACATTCCGATCCCTTTTTGTAAGATTTAAGGACGCAAGAATGCGTACATGTACATGAATAGGACGAAGGACATTAAAACACAAGGATAGTTACATAATATGTTAAAAAATATAAGCAAGTTGTTTCAAAAAGAATTAACTTTGAGGATTAAAGAATTTGTCAATTCCGTTAATTCTTCCATTCATCCATTTATTCATTATCTTTTCATATATTTATTAGCTTAATGAATAATCTTGTGGATACTATTAGTTAAATACCCCCCCCCCCCCCCCCCACCCTTTTCCGTTTCATATCCTTATCAACAATAAAGATTAGTAAAATTATAAACGACATTCAAAGGAACACTGTGCTAAATTCATCGATCAGTTGATAAACTATTGATTTCTTTAAGATTTTTCCACCACGTTTTAAATTCTAAATGGAAAATTGAGAAGAAACGCACTCAAGTTATACATGTTCATGTATACGTGTATTGCTATATGTACAGGGTATATCATTAATCAACCGGTCGGGGTTTAAACCCCTATAATTACGCTGTCACACCGGGATCTAAACGGCTCGCTATTTATACCTGTATACACCTGTAAACATAAACAAATTACCATACCTTCGATTCGTCACGGATATGTAATTATAATCCACCCTTGGTATGTTTCCCTAATTTTCTTTTTTTCTTTTGTAAATAATATCTGATTTCATGTTTACAAAAAAAAAGTACAGAGGGCTTTTATAATTAATGGATTAATTTCATCAACATGACTGGACAAAGTTTTTTATAAAAGGATCATTTACATAGGGAGTTATTCACTCACGATTTCAAAGCTTGATTACGTGCAGACCAACATGTAAAAACAAAATATCAGCTGATCGGTATACATATAATTATTGTTTGTTGTTATCAGATTTTTTAAAAAATATTTTATTGTTATATAAAAGTATCATTCCATGCGCTTTTTAACCTGTGTTTAATTCAACTTTAAGCAAATTTGATCTCTTAATAATACATAATATTCTGATATGACTGCTTATAAATGTACATCTACTTTATTTCTAAAAAATTTTTTTTTCATTAGTATTGTAAAATTCAGATCATAACTATCAAGAATTACAATAAGTTTATAGGAACATACTAACGCGTTCCGCTTTAAACCTGAGATCAATATGTTTTTAGTACAAAAAAGTTGGGAAACCAAAACTCTCTTTTTATTAAAAAAGGGGCGATACTTTGACAAAAACTTCTTCTTTTTTTTTTTTTAATATGAATATTAAATAATTTATTGGAGTCTATGGCTAGAAGGAAAAAAAAAACAAGGTTACAAAACTATTTTTACGTTGACCTAGTTTAATTCATGTACATTAACATTATGTAACCAACAAGTAACTTATACGTATTTCTTCATCAATCTTTTTCTATAAACATCTTATTTGATCATGTTGAAATTTTGAAATGTCCAGGCGTAAAAAATCGAATCAAATTTTATAACAGAAAATGACATCATTTTCTAGCTCTTGCCGTGCAAGTCAATAGGATGCTTTTAACTTTTTTGTATTCCTTTTTACTGTATCCTTAGAAAACCGTAAACGTAATGTACCGTATCGAATTTTACGATTGGCAAAAAAAAGGCTGTCAAATGCTTGTTAAAACGACAAAAAAGTTGTATTTTCTCGGATAATAAAAATGCACATTCTTTATCATTTTCTTTCGAAAGCCGGATGGTAACAAGTTAGATATCAATCAACATACGATATTATTTTAAGAAAGTTTATGATTAGCTTAACTAGAAAGTACTGAATATTATCAATTTTAGAAAAGAAAAATCCATAGATGTTATCTTTTTTCCCCTATATTTTTCTATAGAGGTCTTCTTTTAAAGGAGATCAATACAGTCTATAGAAATAGCCACGACCATTAAGCCCTCTTAATCAAGCTAAATTTTATTTTCACATTATATTATATTCATATTGAATATTTATGAAGAAATGAAAACAAAATACATTCAGCATCCAAATGTTCAAAAGAGTTACAGTTAGCAAACAAACATCCCGGGTGTAATTAAAAAAAATCTTACCCCATTAGGCCAGGTAGCAGTGGCTGACCACGCTTTGTAGGTAGCTCCCTGTTGTTTGTGGGGACAGACATTCGGATCGATTTGTGCTGCAGCCAACCCCCACAGTCCCAGGAGCAACAGAAGCTTTCCGGATCTCGCCATGTCTTGATCAAAGTCGTCGACACGGGAAACTTCTCGTTATTTTCTTCTCCCTTAGGAACGCGATTGATGAAAGTCGAAAATACAACAACTTAGAGAACGAGGCTCAAACTCGTGCTATTCGGACCCGAAATCTCGTGAAAAGTGAGATTGTCCGATTTGGGTTCTACAGCTTATATATACGCGTGTTCGATGAACCGTGAATTGTTAATAAAAATTAAACTGCGTTTAATTGATACGTTCCTACCTTGGGGGTGTGGACAAACGTAATGAAACGAGATCTGTCGACTTTGCATTATCAACCTCAGAAAAATCGTGACGAATGAAAGTTCAGGGACGGGTATCGCGTAGATGTCGAACAATGCCTGTTCATGGTCAGTGATGCCCGGCTGTTTTGTTTGAAAATATTTTTCGGCCTATTGTTTACACCCGGCTGTGCAAAATAACACGAAAGCCGTGTGTACATAACAGGGTTACCAAATCACCTTACATGTTTACAACTTATTACAAATTAAAGTAATCATGGATAAATAGTTTCAGTCGTAGAGTATTCATGCACGTAATATCGTCGTCGCTAGTCTTAAAGTACATGTACTAAATTTAAAAAAAAATCGTTTTAGCTATTAGCACTGTATTAATTTAGATTATATTGTTTATACACACATTTTCGAATATACATTACACATTACATGTTATATAATAACACTAGAATTTAGTGTCTAGTTTCTAGTAAATAAAAGTGTATCAACTTAACTGAATCGTGCATTGTATTTTCGTTACGATAATTGCTTGCAAATTTTAAATATTCAATTGGGGTTTTTTTTAATAAGTAATAGACTGGGGTTATGAATGCCTTCATTAATCTAAAATATTGGCCAAAAATAATCTTGTTGATCATGGTAAATTTTTATTGTGTGCTGCTAACTATATCATTCATGTAATTGCTGAAGATGATTGTCAAATTTATTACATATGTGTCTTAAGTTTGTATCGCAAGATGTGTGTAAAGAGATTGCGCCTGGTCTGAACAATACGTGAACTATTACATTACCAACACCCCCTCCCCCTCCCCAAAACGCTTCGACTATTACATATATAATATATATATATATATATATATATATATATATATATATATATATATATATATATATATATATATATATATATATATATATATATATATATATATCTGTACACCACCCCCACTGAAAAAATTTCTACCAGAGTTCTTTTTTACGAACCATGAGAAGCAGCCAGAGGATATGGGTAGTATCCACCCTCGCCCCCCTCCAACTCTTATTTCTTCTGTATTTACCAAGAAGCTAACCGTGATTTAGATGAAATGTGCAAATGAGAAAGAAAGTAAAGGAAAGCTTCATTTAATCGCACGTAATGAATGAACAACATATGCCACTCTAACAAAATAAGAATAACTATTATTGTTAGAATTAACTTGTAAGAGTTAAGGATCTAAAAATGGTAAAGGTTTAGTGGGTAATTGAATAAGAATTTGAGAGAGAAAAATAAACTGCTGCAGATTCCTAATTGAATGGGAGGAATCGACTTCTGCGTAAAATCGCCAAAAGCAGCCTTAAAATTTCGCTTTTATTTTTTCAGACAGTTTGAGCTATTTGAAATCACATTAACAAAAAAAATTGATGCTCCTATTTTGATATTCTCGCAAAACAGCAGAGAAGCGTGGAATCAAGTACTCGTGTAAAATGTATAAAATACATGGTTACTGTCTTGAAATATAAGCTATATCTGGGCGAGGCTAGGAAAACGTGATAGAGGACGAGGCTTGTCGAGCCCTCTTCACGTTGTCTACCCGAGCCCAAAAATCGCATAATATATTTCAAGACAGATCTCTTGTATTTAGTTTATCCTGCAACATCATATCACATTTTACTCCGCAAACCTCGCCCTCTGTCCCGTTTTTTTTAATCCTCGCCCAAATATAGCTTATATTTCAAGACAGTAACCACGTATTTTATATTACTTGATTATATATTCAGAATGTACAAACAATCAAAAAGTATAAACAAGTAGAAAGGGTGCATACGTGTAGGGCTGGGTTTGATCGAATAAACATTATGAAAGAATATATATATATATATATATATATATATATATATATATATATATATATATATATATATTTATATATATATATATATTTATATATATATATAGAACTTAGTAAACATGGACCCATGAGACTCCGATATATCAACAAATCCAATCTAGTTTGCCCTTGAGTAGAGATTGGAATGACATCAAATAATGACTTGATTGTCGTGAACTGACAAGAGTACCGTTTACGGGGAAGGTATAAAAAAAAGTTCTGAATTTAAACAAACCATGAATATGAAAAGCATGTTTTGCCTAAAGAAAAGACAGTTCTCTCGACCTGCTGTAAAATTTTATACATGTATATAATATTATGTACATTTAAAGTTTGGAGATAACCTTAAGGTTGTACGGGACACCCTCATCTTTATCGAAATACGTCATATTGCAGATTTTATTTAAAGAAATAAAATATGTCAGAAAGGACAGGATTACTACGAATTTGTTAGTCATGAGTTCGAAACCCGCTGGGAATTTAAAAAAAAAAATTATTTTCCAAAAAAAAAAATTAAACCGTATTGTTTTGGTTAAATGTTGTAAAATTTGAAAACTCTCACATTAATATCGACAGATGTTTGTCCCATACCACCTTCATAAGTTTGTTTGATATCGGCATACTACATGTATCATTGAGTTTTTAAGAAATTGGTCTTTTTCTTTGTAGAATTGTATGGTATAATCTATTAAGATTTTAAATAAAATGATAATTATACTAGCTCTGATATTCATAGAAAAAGGACAGTTTTCTTTGTGAAATGAACTTTATATTGCCGTAAAAACTTTTCTTTTTTTAACATTGCCGTGTTTTGCAGAAATGATCAATTCATTTTCTTTTTATTTGTTAATGTCTTGTGATTTTAATTCTAAAGTGTTGGTCTTAATATAGATCAGATTGCATGAATTCGGTTTTGAGCAAGGATCTTGTTTAGCCCATAAAAAATTTGATTTGAGAAAAGGAACATGTAAAATTTTAAAATGATCCAAGCCTATCGGGCAATATATACAGGTACTGTGATGGGTTTTCCTTAGTTTTATTTTAGAGTTATTTCCCTTTGACCCGACCGGGCGTGGTACATGTATGCGCGTGCCAGGACTGTAGAGCCCGACCGGTCGGGGTGTATTGAGTCAGTCTTTAATTTTCATTGATTATAATCAGACGTACTTTCGGGGATTGGGGTTAAATTTCACATTCAAATCCTATTAACGGTAAATATCACACTCCCTTGGATATTAATATGATACTGTTTCATACCTGTTACGTTTATATTTGTTTATTTCTGTTACTTAATTACAGAATATAATATTTTTAAACACTGAATATACTCGATATCCTTTTGAACTCTGATCACACATATGTACGGTCCCGTTACAGTACATATGTACATCCAAAAGTATTCATTTGGTACATGTTCAGCGCTATGACAAAAGTATTCGCAAATTTTTTAGAGTAAATCCCATAAATTCACGCGAGAACAGTCACGGCTGCTGAAGAAGACAACTAGTAATAAACATGCTAATGTGTTTTTATCGTCTGGTTTTGATTTTTATACAATACGGAAAGTTTGTACAACCTGAATTCAACAATAATTTCATCTAAAAGAAGTCAAACATTAAAAAAAAAATCCCTTTAATCCGATGTTAGCCGCATTAAAAAAATTGAGAGAGAGAGAGAGAGAGAGAGAGAGAGAGAGAGAGAGAGAGAGCTTGCTTTTTTAAATCATCGTGTTAAATATTGACAATTATTGATAAATAACCTCTCTGCTCGTACAATGTATTACACATTCCCGTCTATTCCCTTTTATTTGTCTACTTCGACGTCTGTCTGCATTTTTTATTTCCCAAGGGATAATCGTTTACAAAGTTTTTACATCTACTTAATGTTTCACTTAAAATTGTTTACCTGCATAAGAGAATGCACAAAAAGCATATTTACAAACTAACAGTAAAATTATAGTCAAAGGACTCGTTCAATCGTTTATCAAATGAATTCTATGGTGGCATATCTCTGCCCCTTGTGTGCAAGTTATTTTTCCATCAAATATGTTGACATGCAAGATAAATATGTTGACATGCAAGATAATTATGTCAACATGCAACATAACTATGTTGACATGCAAGAAAATTGCAATCAGATAAGAATTATACAAAATCTAAAAAATTCTCAAATATCGCCCACTTGTGACATCCAAGATGCTAGATGCTACCTTTTTATGTCGACATGCAACTTCTTTATGTTAACATGCAAGATAAATATGTTGACATGCAACTTATTTATGTCAACATGCAACTTATTTATGTCAACATGCAACTTATTTATGTCAACATGCAACTTACTTATGTTGACATGCGAGATTAATATGTTGACATGCAACTTAGCTATGTTAACATGCGAGATAAATATGTTGAAATGCAACTTATAAGTTGTATGTCAGCATAACTTAGTCTCATGTTAACATAACTAAGTTACATGTCGACATAAATAAGTTGCATGTCGACAGAAAGAAGTTGCATGTCGACATAAATAAGTTGCATGTTGACATAAATAACTTGCATGTTGACATCAATAGGTAGCGTATCTAGCATCTTGAATGTCACATGTTGGCGATATTTGAGATTTTTTATAACTCTTATTTGATTGCAGTTTTCTTGCATGTCAACATAATTATGTTGCATGTTGACTCACTATCTTGCATGTCAACATATTTATCTTGCATGTCCACATAATTTATAGAAAAATAACTTGCACACAAGGGGCAGAGATATGCCACCATAGAATTCCATTTACATAATCATATGTCGCCATTTAAGGTGGCTCTATACACCATTTTTTATGACGCATCTGGAAGCATGTAATTCCTGTACTGGCTGATTTAAACTGAGGCGAATTGTATGGGGGCCGCTCTTTTGAAAAAAAAGTTAAATGAATAGATTTATTTGATAATTGAAAAATTCATTATTTACATTTGTGGTGGTAAGGGACACCTTAATGTTGTGTCGCATTATCTATCGAAATAATAAAATCAAGTATAAGCAAATTGAAAGTGGAGGGGGGGGGGGGGGGGGGTTGGACTAATCGTCAGAAATCTTGCGAAAAAAAAACCTTTCCCAAAATCATGAAAATCCTAATCCGTGGGGGGGGGGGGGGGGGGGGGGTACCAATACTTCCAAAACATACAAATTCAAATTTCAAATGAAAGAAAATTTCAAACCGGTGAAAGTAAAATGTACTTTAATCCACATTGATTTCGGCATATGTTCCATACCACCTTGAGGGGATGGGACGGTGGCTTTGAATTTCTAGATCTCTCAGGCTGGGATACAAAAATCGTATAAGTTAATTTTCTCCTTTATTTATTTGACTTAGGTTTGCATAAAAGCGAATATATTTACTTATATAGGCCTTTAATAAAATATGTATTCACCATTCCAACACAATATTTAGGAAGTTTTATTCAACTCAGAAATTGAAAAGCCCCCAAGGTGTTTGAGACTTGAGACTTAGGAAGGACAACTCCAACCTGAGGAACTCTTTCATTCCAAATAAAATATAAATCTTTTTTTTGTGTGTTTATTTGCAATGATTTTCATTCAATTTTTTATGTCACATTTATTAAATTATATTTTCTTATAATATCAAATAGTTTTTTCAGATGATTTGTCAACAGAGTAAGAGGATATGAACAATTATGTTTTGGGGAAATACTAAAAAATTTGCCATTATTATAATAAAATTTTTGAATATTATGAAGTGTTAGAAGACTTACATTTTTGTATGTTTCTGAAGGAAATGTCCATAATATGACAAAAAAATTCTCTCAATTAGTTAATAGTTAACTTTTTAAAAATTATTTGACAAAAACAATAGAATTTTTTCTGTAATTATGAAAAATGACTTATCGATCGACGCCCCGCTTTTCCAATATACGCAGAAATCAAATGTTGTTCTTATATATGTAGAGTCAATATGCATTACTCCATTTCATCAATAATGGATGGGAAGAGAAAACTTTAGCCCCCATTTTCTTAATTAGATATATCGATACGATAAAAACAAATTATGGATCCTCAAAAACGACTATCGGTAAGCAGAAGCTGCTAATTTAAAAAAAAGCAAAACTTAGTGCACATCTGAACATAGTATTGATTAAGAAGGTAAAATTTACACGAACGCCTTGCGAAAAGTGCAAATACATGTATTTATTAAGAAAATCTGTAAATATATTTGCTCTATATTCTCAAAAACCTTTACAACTGACTGCACGTTCAAACATTTTCAAATATACATTGCCTGTATTTTTTTGTGTTCAAAATGACTGGTATAATATTTATTTTGTGAAGAGTCCTTGAACTTTGTGTAATTGTGTCAAACAGCAATGTGACGTAGGCCTGTCTATTTCACTGTCGGCTACCATGCCAGATAAAAATACGACTTAAAAAATATTTGTTTTACAAAATCCAAGTTTACGATTGATTTAAGTTTTAAACAAAATGCGTTTTAAAAGTTTAAGGAATGTCTATATAAGGCATGTACATGTACAATGACATTGTATTATTACGGGATCGCCTATATTTCAGTCTTCTCATGTTGCAGTAAAGAGCAGCATAAATATTAATCAACGTTCTTAAGAAATTGAGAAAAATATCCCATAGTTGTAAATATAGATATCATAATCTTACTTCCAAGATTTCTTTTACACATTATCTAATTAGGATATGGTCTTTTTTTATGCCAGTTCTTTAATTTAAAAGATGGACACGAAACCCTTCGATTTTATATACATGTATGTATCAACAATTTTATCACGACTATATGTTTGACGTTAGATCCTCATTAAAATTGTATGCTCTTTAATTAGTTTTATTTTTATCGCAAATTTCCTTGGAAGTATTAATTATTAACCAGAAAAATATATTTTTTTGATCTATATAAAATTTGTCACGTGGATACTATATTTCAGTGGGAAAGCCACAATACCCAAAGCTCTCCATTATTCATCATTATTAATTAAATGATGAAAAATAGAGGAAGTTAAATGACTGAATTACACGAATATTTTACCTTTAGACCATTACAGCCTTCTGGGAAAAAGAGTCCATTACTGAACTTTTAGGCGTTTCCATATTAGTTATGGATGGTATGAATACATCAATTAAGGCTGTTTAAGAGGACTGGATAGTCGTGACGCCAATTTTAAACTATATGAATCTCCTTTCAAGGAAGAGTTTTGTTCTAAGATGTAGAATAGTTTTTCATTGAAATTACTGAAATATTGGAATATTCTCTTAACTTAATAACTTATGGCTAAAAAAAAAAAATTAATGACTAAAATTTTAAAGTAAATCTGATAGTTAATTTGTTGTCCCGAAAAAGAGTCCTTAAAATTCAATTCTATTTACCTTACAAAAAAGTCTACGTGATGCCGGAAAACAATTGAATTGAATATATTTTTTGTACTAAAATACAATAGGGATTGGGCACAAGTTCCCTAACTTATATCGCCCTCCCCCAATTGAAGTCAAGGTATTGAGCATTTGTTTCAGCAAGCGAATTTTCCATTCGATAATTACATGTTCACATCACTTTAACTAAATGAATTCACAGCCTTGAAGGAAAGAAAAGTGCACAAAATTGAACCTAACCCAGTATTCATTTCATGTACACTTAAGTACGCAGGGGGGGGGGGGGGGATAAAACATGTCATAGAGAAAGAGAGTGCAAGTGTTGTTGTTTGCTAAAAGCTGATTATTTATCTCAAATTATGTCGGTATATACATTGATCGCAATAATCGATAATGCCTCTTCATTAATGCAAAGACAGCAAAAATGTTAACAAATAAAAGGAAAAAATGAGAATGAATATTGAAAGTTGTTTGAATTAACAAGGCTGGGTGGTAGTGGACATTTTTAGACTACATTATACAAATCTTTTGAAATACTTTTGACCATATTTTTTGGATTGTTTGGATCTTTCTAAAACTCTTCAATGATATGTAAAGTTAACTGAGGGTAATATATAAAAGATTATCCCAAATCTCTACCGGTATACTTAAATATATTTACATTCTACTGTGTTTTTCCATTAAATTCCGTGATGTTTAAATGCCTCTAAATGCAACACCTATTCACTGCGTATGAATTTACGAGTAATTTACATAAGTAGTTCTCAAACAGTAATTTCTATGTTTTCGGTTAAAAAATGTATTTCATGAATGTTGTCAAAACACCATGTTTTATAATTATTCAACAAAAAGTTGACTTTATTGTTAAAAGCAAAATTTCAAGAGTTATTTATCATGGATTAATATATTTTCATGCTCGTCGATCTCATCTCAAAAGTCTATGTGAAAACCAGTTTAAAACGTCAAAAATAAATCATTCAATGCTATAACATTACTTAAACACACTTTTTTTTAAATTGCCAAATTAAATGTTTACACTGAATTTAATATGCGCCTAAAAATTCTCTCTCTCTCTCTCTCTCTCTCTCTCTCTCTCTCTCTCTCTCTCTCTCTCTCTCTCTCTCTCTCTTTGCAAAATATAAGACTATATCAATATGTACATTTTCATCAAAGATTAAGTGGCCTTGTAAATAAAAAAAGTCATACATCTAAAACTATATATAAAATGTACACAAAACACCATGTGTAATTCTTTTACATTTTATATAAAAATAGGTCATTGTGGCAAAAGGAACCTGTATTTAAACAGGAACGTATAAATGGCATAAATTCTTTTAATTTGCCCGTTGATACATTTGCTTTTTCTAAATATAGAAGCTTTAATCAATTGAACATGTAAATAAGTGCCAGAGTTTTTTTTTCTATAATTGGTCTTTTACAATTAGCGGAAAAAATATTGCAGAATGTCTTATTTGTCTTTGCAGTTGTAATTCATACTGTTTACTTGAATACAAACAACCCATGAATTTTCATACAGTTAATAAATTGGTTGGAAAATAATTATGTATTTTCTAAAAAAATTTAACGATTGGTCGATGAGGATTTTTTATTCATTGATCGATACAATATCAATCTTTGCAATTCATCTTCAAGCTTTGTCCTTTGTCAGTAATTGTCTGTATTTTGTTTTGGAGCTTAAAAAGATATGACAGCTACCGACATGAATCAATGCAAAATCAGGCATCGTACCAAATACATACATATCAATAAGAAATGACTGGTTACAGCGAAAAATAATCATATAGCTGTACATTAGAGCTATGGTGAATAAATAGCAATATTCGCCATACCATCAATTAGACATCAGCGATACGGGGTTTTTTTTCTTGGAAAGAATTGTTTAGTTTAAACAATAATTGAAATATTGAAGTTCTAGACTAGAACGTGTCTGAAAATTTCATCGATTTCCATTCATTAATTTCAAATAGTTTTCTTTTTTGTCTCGAGAGCCTCGCGATGTTCATCTTTGACTTCATTGGAGGAGAGCCTATAGGTCGATGCCGCCAATGCATGGTGCAAGACCTAATGACAGAGGGGAGAAATCATCGCCCTAGTGGTATACGAATTTTTGATGTAGCTAATTACAACGTTTCAACTTCAAGCAGCGCAAATTAAAACGCGAGTACAGTGTAAAATAAGCATACCCCACTGCCTGGCAAAATACATTAATAACCGATTGCTTCTTATTTAGACCCCTTCAAAAATGAAATTTCGTGAGAGTTCTTTCGTTGGAGCAGTTTTCATGGAAATTCTTCAAATTAACCTGATCATTGCTGAATCATCGTTTCGTCTTTTAGAACGAGACAAATACCCGTCATCGGGAATTTTGCACGTTTTTGGAAACGTTCGCAGCAATTTGGAATGCAGTGTTTTGATTCAAGGGGCACAGGAATACTTTTACCACAAGGTTACAAGAATATGTGTATCCACCGAGCATCTGGGTCTGTCCCAGCTGCAAGCTGGACCGGGATTTTACCGGTATCGTCGGGCCGGTAAGTAAATGTACTTACCCTAACCCTCACCCCCCCCCCCCCCCATCCCCACCATGAAACTTAAAAGCAGCACCGAAAATTGCTTAATTATAAGAGAAATCAATAATTAAATTTTAATTATGGTTGATGCAATAAAGTTAATTCGTGTTTTAATCTATCATATACTAGTATACCGCTCATATTCCGGTTTTTTTTTTAAACATAATATTATTTAATTCTTTAATCGGCTGAGGTAGCAAGGGGCAGTTTCGAATAAAGTAGCAGTGGGGAGGTCTAAAAAGTTGAAAAATCATGAAAAATGGACGAAATATGAAAGGGTCAAAATATGCTGCAGGTCTGTAGCTCCCGGTCTAAAAAAAATTTCGGATGGACGACCCAGGTGTTCTTCGGTATGAAACTTTACTTATTTGGAAATAAGTGAAAAATACGTCAATAAGTAATTACAACTGAAAAAATAGGTATTATTTTATGACAAAATGGGATCTTTCAGATACTTTTGCTTTTAATCTCAAGCTTTGTAAAAATCGATTTCTCTTCAAAAAGTTTAACAATTGAAGGACAGAGATTTTAATGTTCAAAGAACTTTATATATATATATATATATATATATATATATATATATATATATATATATATATATATATATATATAATTATATATATTCTTAATGGATCTATTTAACTATTTCTAATTTTAAAAAATCGCATAAAAGCAAGTTAATTATTAGCATATCTGCGCAAAATTCAGATTGACTCCATTGTGAAATTAATAGAATATCAAACAAAACAAAAATATAGGTTCAGATTAATAAGGTATTGATTTTGAATGCTACATGTACGTGCGTGTTTTTAGGAAATAATTTACATTTCGGATTTTTTTCTTTCAAAACGACGTAGCTCATTTGGAAAACACATTAATTTTACCTAAACTAGGTTATGATTTTTTTTATGAAGTTCTGGTGGACAGTTATAGTTTGTACGCATGTAACATGTTTCTCAGAAAACATAATTATCAATTAAGGAATGAATTCACTATTAATTGGTTTTATACGATATAAAATGGTTTGGGGCAGTTTACGCTTTATAAACCGCGAAGCGGTTTATAAAAAAGCGTAAACTGTTTCAAACCATTTTAAATCGTATAAAACTAATAAATATTGAATTCATTGCTTATGATTTAATTTGTTTTACCCTTTATTGTAAAATGATTTAATGCTGGTTGTATCGCACTTTCTGATTGGCTAAAAAATTATTTTATATCGTATAAAGAATGTTGCCTACATGTACGTCATAGTAAGACTATCGTCAAAAACGTATCAATACGCCTGACGTTACGTTTGAATTTGAATTTACGTTTAGATAAAACAGTCATTTGGCCTTTAAAATGACGTAAAATTGTACAAAATTCAAACGTAACGTCAGGCGTATTGATACGTTTTTGACGTTAGTATTACTATGACGTAGGCAACATTCTTTATACTTTTTTAGCCAATCAGAAAGCGCGTTACAACCAGAATTAAATTATTATTCAATGTAACTACACTGTACAATATAATTAATGTTAAATTTATGTTTCCTTCATTATTAGATTTAGTACTAAATTCATCAACTACCCAAACAACATCAATACTTTCCTCGACTTCAACGAGTAATGTTGGTGTACCAACGTCATCAGATCCTCAGATAAGCTCGGGAGTGGCCATATCAACAGAAACTACGTCATTTTACAATACAGATGAGACGTCATCATCACCTCTGGCGTCATCAGTAGTTACGAACGTCACTTCGTCATCAGAGGCGATAGTAACATTGAGCTCGACACATCTTTCAAGTGAACAATCGAAAGGGGTTACAGAGATGGATAGTGCGATTTCTACAACTGATCTTGAAACAACAGTTAGTACAAATTTTGATCTTGGAACCACGTCGAGTGTCACCAACAATGCTTCTTTCTCAGCCTGCAATTATGCTAATCTGGGACATTTAAACAATTGGTTCACTGCAAAGGTATTTAATCATGGTGGCCAGAAGTGGCAAATTTCTTTTTAAGTTCCTCATAAATTATACTTTTAGTATCTATATAGTAACTAAAGATGCATATCAGTATTGAAATACGCAATACCGCTTAATGCGAAATACGCAATATCGCTATATGATATCTTGGTGGCCAGAAGTGGCAAATTTCTTTTAAAGCTCCTCGTATACTGTATGTATCCATATAGTAACTAAAGATGCATATCAATAGTGATATACGCAATACCGCTTTATGCGAAATACGCAATATCGTTATATGATATCTCTTTGAAAAAGAAATTTAAGATGTAAACGTTAAATTAAAGTATGTTTTCCGATGGCACTGTCACCAGACATATATGTACAATATTTGAGTACAATGCCCACTCTCAACTTTCATTAACAGCTATTATTTCTATCTTCACGTTGATATTGAAAGAGTCGTGGTCACGATTTGATAAAAACATTTTCGAAATACTTTTGTTTATTAAGGTTCTAATAAATTCTAATAACCCACCAAAATAATTTCAATGTCAGTCGTCAAAATACAGAACTCACAATTCTGTGCAATATAAACAAAGCTAACGCCATATTTGTTTCCCAAACTAAAAAAAGGTACAAACTACAAGGACCAAGTCACTATTTTTAATTAGATACTGTTTATATTACATGCAGATAATGACTTGTAAAATACACTCCAAACATAAAACTTTTTCTAGTGCATGTATATCTTACAAACGAAAACAACACATGACAAGGACCTTGTTTACATAAAAAATAGTTGGGATCTGTACCTTTTCTTTAACTCGACAACTGACCTTTTTAACTACCATATACATGTACATGTATATACCTTATTGAATTGTTTTAAACGAGTCTTTCAATATAGAAAAGTAATTTCTAAATGAAATCTTGACCACGCTCTTTAAATTGCTTTTTTTATTGTCAGCTAGTGCTAAAAAGCGACTTCAGAATTGAAAATGAAAACGTCAAGAATTATCTTTTAAAAAAGCAACTTTTATGGGGACTTCAGTATTCCCAATGAAACTTTCGTTAATTAAGTCAATAAAATTCAGACGTTAAAAATCAATTCGAGTAATAGAAAAAAGAGCAAGGTTCTTGCAGCCTCTGGGAAATTCTCCCACACGCGAGGAGAAATTGTGTACTTACTCTCTAACAAATGGATACCTGTAAAATATTACAAGAACAACAGAAATCACCATTGTTGTGCCATGTGTAACGTAGAATCCGTTCAACTCACCTCCTAGTGTTATGCTTTTAATAATTTAAAAAACTTTAAGTGGTTCAGAAAAAAACAACTTTTTTTTTAAAATCAAAAGCATTTCAATTTACATCACACTTGGAGGTCAATTTTCATGGATTATAGGATTTTTGCTTATTCATGGGGATGTAATTTCGTGGATCAGTTTCAGTAGGAAAACTAAATCTTTTATTATCAGTTTTTGTGGAGGATGTAAATTCGAAGGGGGGGGGGCTATCGACGAATACCATGAAAATTGAGCCTCCTCGAATTCTATTGATTCCACAGTATTTAACAAAAGAAATTATATGTGATCTTTTATTTTACTAGACGGACTGTGAGGCAACAGGGGGATACCTTGTTGAGTTAGCATCAGTCGAAGAAGCCAACTTTATATTGACAAATGTTATCCGTAAGTTGATTTGCCATTACACTAATTAGCGAAGTAGGATTGAAGCATCATTTCTTATTTATATAACAAACATGTGAGTTGTAAAGATAAGCATAGAAAATGAGTAACAAATGATGTTATCAAGGACGAACATACCAATGTATCTTCTAAATCATTTCATCTCTGAAATAAGTTTGGTTTATTAATATTTAGATATTTTATCCCGGTTCAAAATAATTGTCTTTTGAAATAATTTGCTTTTAATAACATGTAAAGAGAAATCTAAAAAAAAAATGATCTGTCATTCGTTAGATTTTTCTAACAAGAGTAAATGCATTAAAGAAATAGTTAATATGTGTTGAGGAAAACTGAGAACTGTTTTTCTCTTTGATACTCTTGAACAAAATCCAATGATGTTTATTAGTCAGTACATGTAGATAATATTGAGACAACATGAATTATTCAAATTTTCAAACCATTCTTTCAGTATAATGGGTGATCAATATAGTTAGGAGTGACCAAATCCCTAAAACCCGAAGGGCTTTTTGATAGATTTGATCACACGTATTCAATCATATTGATCATTCAAAAAATGACCATTTTGCGTCTATTTTTATAATTGTAACTATCAGCAACTGTGCGATAAGATATTAAAATACTGGCATTTTCACGGGGTTTTTTCAGTTTGTATTATAATTTTTCAAACCGCACTAGCGTCCTAACTTTTGCTTCGCTTCATGGATGAAATGTATTGGAAAATACATGTATGTTGAATTGATTCGTAGTGTTCAAAACACTAAAAATGTAAATACGATGAAATCATCAGAGATAGAAGGATGTTTTAAATTAATCTATGACTATTATGCATGTGCAGGAAAGATTCTTGAAAATGTTTAATAACGTTTACTTTTGTTAAAAAAGGCTTCTAAAGTAGTTGAAAAAAAGGAATTCTTATATGCATTGAGGAAAACATAACTTCGTGAAGCAATTAATAACGAAAACCTTTAAAAAATAATTATAATCGCCGCGACTAAAATATTGTGTACAGTTATCGAACATTGCATAGGGTCTGATAATTCAAAGGTGGCTGATTGGATAACAAATTACCCGTCTAAAAATAATAAACAAGAGTAGTAAAAATACTATATATTTTAGATTTATGATTTGAATTTAATATTTACTGAGAGCTCCTCGTCTTTGGCATATCACTAGTTTAAATTAAAATAAAAAAAAAAAAACCATGAGTTCTACTTTGAAGTTTAAGCCATCAACTTAAACTTGGTAAAGAAAGGTTCCTTTTATATAAAATCTTTTAAACTGGATATTTTCCTATATCTAGAGCTCGTCTACATAAGGAGATCAATATTAACAGTCTACTATAACCACGGCCATCAAGCCCTTTAAAGGAATGTTTAATAATATACCTTTTTGTTTTGTTTTTGTGTTTGACCTCTAGAGTCTCGCCCAGCTTGGTTAGGGGGACACCGGAATGGTACTTGGTTCTCCTGGTCGAGAGGGGGAGCTGTGACGTACACGGACTGGATGGAGGGGTTCCCCAAAAACGTCACGGGCGAGGATTGTCTTGTTTGGGCCACGGGGGGCTGGAATGATGCACCCTGTGACAAACACCTCAAAGAGGTCATTTGCGAAATGGATGAATGTCCACCTTAATGACATCTTATTGTGTGACAAAAATCTCACACATATAAAATTGACCACAATTAAATTAAACATTTAAAGAAACCAACTGCATAATGGATCAATGTCCGGCCGAATACTATGATAAACTTGAGGTTTTTTTTATAGACTATGATGCATGTATACGCCCCCGAGAAATTGTTTTTAGATCTGAATTGATCAATGATATGCAACAGGAACAACACAGAATCTTATTTTGAAATGAAACTCTGTCAAGTTAATAGACATTTCACCCACGATCTGACATACAACTCAAACATCATCTGCAAAATTGATCCATCTCCAGCTTAAAACGGCCAAACTCCTCAAATATGAATCAGTATTCAAATTAATGGCATCTCTTTTTCCACCATGATTAAAGTGATTTTTTGCACATTTGCTTTCTAAATATACTACTGACTGCTATTAATTTTCCACCGTCTGACAACATTCTTAAAGTAATCCCCCAGCCAATTAAATCGAGCCTCTTATTTTAACCTTCTGAAAAGCATTCCAAAATTTATTTTTTGCAAAACTATGTCTGGCTAAATAAAATGCAATCAAATAATGGATCTTGTTTTTCTAAACCTTTGAATAAGGATCTGCGAAATTGAACAGTGTCCAGCTTAGTGATTTTTTTTTACCTTTTGAAACACAGCTAAAAGAAATCGTCTGTGAAATGGTTAAAATGTCCGACGCCACTTGTTTTTACGTGTGAGGAACACCTAATAGAAATCATCAGCGAATTAGATCAAACATCAAACTGAATGAAATTTATTTTTTTATCATGTGACAATCACCTTTTTGTAGAAGAAATTATCCACAAAATGGAAAGATGTCCAGCTACCGACACCATTTGGCTTTTGCTTGTGAAAAGTACCACAAAAAACACCTGCTAAATTGAATTGATCATTTTTTATGTGAATGATCTGTCTTTGTTTTCCTCAAGTGACAAGCACTTAAGAGAAATCATCTGCAAAATGGATTATTGTCCAGCTCAGGACGCTACTTGTTTCATCATTTAAAAAGAGTTTCATAGAGATCCTCTGCTGTATTAATCAAGGAATAGCCAAACAAAAAAAAACTGCAGAGAAGTCATCTGCGAATTGTAATGAATCAATTTTTTTGAAAAAAAAAACGGGGCGTGATCAAATCTATCATAAAGCCCTTCGGGCTTCATGGATTTGATCACGCCCGGCCAAAATTATCACCTCATAATACCTAAAGAATGATTCCTTATTCTTTCAAGGGGCGTGGTCACGATTTTGGTCAAACATTATTTTTCCGATTTTATTATATACAAAGTTATGAGCGAGTTACAAAGCTTAAAATTCTTCGCTATATAAACAAAGCATTTGTTTACATTTTGAACGTTGAAGTAAAAATGTCCGTTTTAAACCAGAAACGAATAGGTAAAACATTAGGAACTGTTTATCCATCCTTAAAATAAATAAAAAGATAAACAAATAAGCTGAAAAAAAGATTTTTACTGGTATATTTAACCTATGTAAACAAAAACAGGACACGAGCCTTGTTTACAAAACAAAGAATTGTGAGCCCTGTATCTTGCTTATAACTCTACGAATGACTCTCAAAAATTTTATTTGATCATTAAGGTCTTCCGTTTCCAACGGAAGAC
This sequence comes from Magallana gigas, assembly GCF_963853765.1. Lineage (NCBI taxonomy): Eukaryota > Metazoa > Mollusca > Bivalvia > Ostreida > Ostreidae > Magallana > Magallana gigas. Next base: position 24,421,646 of record NC_088862.1, read on the forward strand.
CTTATTGTTTTCGTTCTGTTTCTTTTTCTTGGCTATTTATCTTTTTTTTTTTTCCAACAAATTTTGTGCACGCGATTTCTCAAAAACGACTCAACCGATTTTCATTAAACTTTCAGATATGATAGATACTGATCTAAGCTTTATACGTAATTTTTAATTTTGATGACGTCATTTCCGTTTTTGATATATTGACGTTTTAGCGATTTTCAGAGGGTCGGCTTGTCCTGGGATCTTCTCCTTAACGATTGAAGATATTGAGTTCAAACTTTCAGGGATTGTAGTCAAAGGATTGTAGATGTGTCTTTAGGCATTCATTTTTATCTGATTCAAAAGGCGCTGAAGCTCGCCTGGTACCGAAAATTGAGAGTTTAGAAACGTCGTTATTTTTTCTGGTTTTCTTTGTTTATCTCTTTTCTGAAAAATATTTTGTTAAAACATATTATGTAAAATGTGTTAAGAACTAAATGACCTTTCATTTGATATCAAGAAAAAGGGGCTGGCCCCTCAAATTAAAGAACCAAGGGACTCTTAAGTCTTTTATCTGTAGCCCTTTACTGAGGGATATTTTGTGAAAGGTTATAGAAGCAAATATGTTTATTATACAATTATGTATCCAAGCAATATAATGATTTCATGATGGGTTACGTAATTAGGGGTTTTTACGGGGTCAACATCCAAAATTTTGATCACCCATATCTCAGAAAGGATAAATATTTTCAAATGCAGTGTAGAGGAGAAGATGCCCAAAATGATATACTGAATAAAATGCAATCTTCAAATTTCGTTAAACGGCCCCAATAAGGCTATAAGGGACCGGCCCCTAAAACATTCTTTCTCAGATATCTCAAGAATGGTAACAGATTTCTAAACACTTGTTGAACAAAATGTCTTTATGATTAAATGACCTTACATCTGATACCAAGAAAAAGGGGCTGGCCCCTAAATGTAGGGACCTAGATGGCTCTAAAGTCTTTTTCCTATAGGTCTTAAACAAGGGATATTTTGTAATAGATTATAAAAGCAAAATGTTTATCTCACATTTATGTAGCCTAACAACATAATGATTTTCTAATGTGTTACGTAATTAGGGGTTTTTAGGGCTCAAAAGACCAAAAATTTGATCACCTATATCTCAAAAAGAAAAATATATTTTGAAGTGCAGTATAAAAGAAAAGATGCTCAAAATGATGTTCTTAACAACATGCAACCTTAAAAATTTGGTTCAGTGGCCCCAATAAGGAGATAAGGGACCGGCCCCTTAAACATTTTTCACAAATAACTCAAGAACGGTGACAAATTTCTAAACACTTGTTGAACAAAGCTCTTACACCTAAAACAAAATAGTATCTGGCCCTTAAATTGTAGACCCTCCTTTCCTGTTTTAAATCATTTAAACTGTTAAATAGCAAAATCAAGATCGAACATAAATCTCAAGTTCTAAAATCAGACGGAAGACCTCCTCGTTGCTTGCAACGAGATCGTGTCTAGCTAGAAATACATTCGTAAATCATTGTAAATAATCAAAACATAAAAACAGAATTTGACCAAAATTGTGACCATGCCCCTTTAATTATCTGAGGTAAGCGTATCCAAAATACTAGTACACACATCACACATCTGTAGATCTACGCTATAAATACTTTTCTACAGAGAAGAAGTCACAATAAAGTATTAATAACATAACGTTGCATGATCGATAAGGGCTGAAAAAATGCAAATCGTTATTCTAGAGCCTGTCTCAAAAGCTTAATATAAATAAAAGGTAAGAGATAAATAGCTCATATACTGGTATATATTTGATTTATTCAACTCGTTAAGATATTCATCATTTTAACAAGTTGAATATTAAAACAAACATATAAAGATACATTTAGCAAAATATCCTTTTTCACGGTTTTTTTTCATGGTCTCTCTAACTGAAGTGTATGGCCTAATATAATTACAGTATAATTATCAGCTTAGAAAAAAATCTATGTTCCCTTCTATAAAAAAAATTACTGCATAATATTGACTTCAAACGAAAATATTACAATATCCTAAAATCTAAGATGCATCAAATGATCAATCTTGTTGTCGTTGTTATTGATGTATTGCAAAATTGTAAAATGAACTATGAATAATTGTAAAATGGAAAAGAAGGTGTAATTCATAATTATGAAAAAATATCTTTCATTCACAATAATTTCGATACGCATAATATGTTATCATTTTAATAAGCGCTCAAAACTTGAGCAAGGATCGTACCACGGCAACAAGTAGATATTCGGCATAAACGGTTTTGATTTTTAAAAAGTGTGTCATAAAAAAAGGTAACGAAACTTAAGCACTTTTTTTTTATTGAACAATGACATTATGAACAGTGAAACAATAAATATTTTTATATATGATATATTTTAAGATATGGTATTAATATACATGTATAAAGAAACATAACATTTTCATAAAAAGTAAGGCTTACTGTAAATGTATTATATTTGGCGAAAAATGATTTCCAAACAAGTTAGCGTAGATTTGCTTCAGCGCATTTCTTATTTTACCTATTACCTTCTTTTATATTCAGTATATATATATATATATATATATATATATATATATATATATATATATATATATATATATATATATATATATATTTATATATATTTATACCATTTGGCGATGCACTTGATTTGGCATAATGCCGTTTTCTCTCAATGAAGGTAATCAGAATACACAGCCAAATGTTATCACAAATGTAATACATTTACAGTTTTCATTGAACACCATTTTTGAAACCACTTTATCTGCAAAAGTTTTTTGTTTTTTTTTTTGTTTTTTTTGTTTTGTTTTTTTTAACATTTTCTTTTATGTACCAATGCACCATATTCTTAATTATATCATAAAATTTTCACAAACAATTTACACAGAACGATGCAACATACATATTGAGGTGTCAACACGTTTGTGTTTTCTGGATTTGTTTTTGTTTCTGTTTTGTTTTTGTTGTTGTTGTTTTTTTTGATTTTTTTTATTTTCTTTTATTAAATGTTTGGGGTTTTTTCTTCTTTTTTTTTTTTGGGGGGGGGGGGGGGGTCCGGGTTTTTTTTGGCATCTGCGAAAAATTTAAGTTGTATGGGACATCTGTAGATATTAATGTGGATTAAAAATCATAATGATTGAATTACTTTCACCGTTTTAGAATTTTCAAATTTTACGATATTTAACCCAAAAGAATTTGGAGAGGTAAAAATTGTTAACCCCTCAGTGGGATTCGAACTCATGATTTACAGATTCTTAGTAAACCCTCTAGCCAACTGCACTACGCTGATAGGTGATAATATTGGGAAAGAAACTACTTATAAAATTACACTTGGTTTTCTTGGAGTTTTTTTTCGATAAACAATACGTCACAAAGTGTCCCAAACAACCTTAACAAATTTAGTCAGCTGAGTGATGACTGAATGGTCTCGAAATGTGACTAAACGACAAAGCCACTAAGTATGCCATTCCGTCAGTACTTAACTACCTTTCAGTCACCCTTCACCATACTAAATGGCAGAGTTGTATTTTGTAACGTCAATTATGTTAATGCATTCCGTGTTTAACGCTTGTTTTGTTCATTTTAGCAAAATAGCCTATTCTAATGAAACACAAATGGTAATCAATTTCTATGAAAGACGACAGAAAAGGGGGCGCATTTTAAACTTTGTAAGAAAACAATCACCTAGGCATTTTTACAAAACGTACCTTAAAATGAATCTAATTACACTATTCTTTATAATTGCTTCACAAAATACATTAGATAATTTGAATACAATATACTGATCATACATTGCTTTTTCATTTTCCCTTAAAAAAAATATGGTTTGAGTACATGCATTTTGAAACGATTAAAAGATAAACTCACAGCTTTGAAAACAAAGAAATATTAGTAACAAGCTTGCACATTTTAGTTGTAACAATTCAAACGAAATCATCATAAATGACATGCGACGAATAATGCGAAAAATGGTAATCATGTTTCATTGATTACATGATTTTGTTTTACCGACGCCGAAAATTCTATATTTAATGGACATCTTATTATTCCGCCAAATTTGGATATGACGACATAACATCAACAACATTTCTAAAAGCTAACAATGAAATTCACAGAACGATACTTCTTGCATAATAAATAATTTGGATTTGTTTGCAATACGCCATTGATTGGCTGAAAAAAAAAATGTTTATTTCGTATAAAGAATGTTGCTTCGTCGCAAAAGGTATAAAGTCAAAAACGTATCAATCCATCCGACATTACGTTGAAATTTGGTACGGTAAAATATCATTTTTAAAGGTCAAATGACCGTTTTCATCTAAATTTATGGCAGAAAATCAAAGGAATGATATATTTCAATAGCTACATTGTATTACGTTCATCCGAATTCAGAATTGGTTTGAACAGTTTATGTTTTTTATAAACATAAAAAACGTAAATTGTGGTTTTCTGTTTTACTTTTCTTATTAAAACGCAATCATAATTTTTTATTTATCTTTTTCTTCATTAATATTTGTATTTTTTGTATAGTCTGAGTTGAATTATTCATCAATTCAATTTGTTCTTTTTGATCTTGATGAAGGGAAAAGGCTAATAAAGGCTGTGCTTTCTGTCCTCAAATTTTTTTTTTAATTTTTAAAATGTGGCTAGTTTGGTGCCATGTTTTGTTGAGATTGGCTACATTAATGTTGTTCTACATAAGTAAAAAATAATGCAAAATGTTGTTTTGTTGAGGCTACATAAATGGTGTTTTAAATAAGTAAAAAAAAATATGCAAACTGGTAACACGAAAACAATGATGACGGCGCCATTAACGATGACAGAAATAGGAAAGAAAAATTAGGATGCGAAAAACTCCATAGAGTCTCTGGTTCGGATGAACTGAAAGATTGTGTTCTACTATTTGAGAGAATGTCTCTTTTGTGGATTAAGGTTTCTGGCAATCAACTGAATTCCAAATGCAAAGAAGAGAAAGATACCCTGAGAGCTGGCCAGAATAATGTGTAGGTAGGAAAATAAGGGGTTCGGAAACATGATGTTTAGAAATCCAAAGGACCAGGTAGTTCCACTAATTGCAATCAACCGGAAAAATATAACGAACATATTTCTGTCCTGTTTTGTTTTAAGCTCAACATGCGTGTCATCCTTCCTGCTTATTTCTCTAAATGATAAGAGAAACATAAAGAAATTGAGAATGACAATGCATGCGATTGGAACGATAAATGTATAGAGTAGCATATCTTTGAGAGAGATAAAGCAGTTGAATGATGAATACCCATAACTAGAATCTTGGAACAAAAGTTTGCTGACTAACATATTTGTCAGAACCATGCACGTTGGAAAAGCAAAACTGTACACCACATTTATAAAAAATCTTTTCCTAATACTACCTTTGCCTTGATATTGGGTGTATGTAAAGGTCTGGAAACATGTAAAAGAGCAGGCAAGCATCCACATAACTACTGATAGCCACAGGAAGTGATTGAGAACGCCTACTATCTGACAAAATATTGGGTTGGACGAGGATAATCCGAAAACGGAAAATACAGTGTTAGCAAAAATCAAAGTTAAACACAAAGCTTTGATATTCATTGAGTGAACGTGTTTGCCAATATCGAAGATGAAATAAGCGACCATCGTTCCAATACATCCAACGGAAGAAAAGGACAAGCAAACAAGTGTCGTTATCTTTTCCATAGAATTTTTTTGTTTCAACAAAGCCAACTCAAGTTTTTCAAAATATTGATCGACGCAAACCTCTACTTTACTCTTGTCACGTGATTCCTTGAAATACGACGATCCCATGCAAAAGTCCAAATCAACAAAGCAAAGAACGGACCCCGAAACAACCACCGTTGTTTGCCTTTTGTCTATCAGTATTTTTGGACAGATCGTGAACGGAGCAACAATTGTTGTGAGTGTGTCGAAATTGAGGTCACATCGGTCAGATCGTTGTGGAGCTTTTCTTCTCGTAAACTCATACAAATCCTTTCCAGAAACTGGGTTTCGATAAAACGTAGAAAAAGAAGTATGCACATGATATCGAGATTTAAAGGACTGACTGAGAAGTTCAACATTTAAAGTATTTCTAATTACATCATCAAATTTAAAATACTCTAATAAATAATTGAGGCTTTCTTTGTAGTTATGGAAATGATGATAAAACATTTCTACATAAAACATAAATGAATAGTCAGACTTAAATGTTTCAGCGGCGTCTGATTCAACGAATAAACGTCCTTTACATATCAGGTTGTCAAAACTTTCATTTGAATAAATATATGTTATGATTTTAAACAAAGAGTCTGTGATTGGCTCTATTCTTCCTGATTTTGTCGTGAAACGAATGTTCATTTCGTATTTTTGCTTTGAAATCTGTGTGTGAGCGGAAACACAGTCGAAATTTTCGTATCTAAGGCCTGCATCACAAAATGGACGGTGACATGTTTTCTGAAAGGAAACATAAGAAAAAAATTATTGTCAGTACATCGTAGGTCAATGATGCCATAATGATGTAAAAGTTCAAATACGATAATGAATACTGAAACTATAATATTTCTCGCAGCGGACAGGTTCTCAAATATCTCTGATAATTAATACCTAGATAATATACATCTTGACAAAAAATTAGTCGTAGCTTACAAGTTCGTCTTCGGTAAAGAGCAAAATAAAGTCGCTGCGTAAAATAAGTTTATTTAGAGTCCTTGATCATGATCCCCTAATAAGTCAGCTTGAATATTTTTATATATACTTAGTTGTCTTTGCCCTTAAAATATAGTTTGTTGGATATTTATACAAATTTTGTATCATAGTAAAACAGTTTCAATAAATATCATTTATTTATGATATAAAAAAAACTATAGTATTATGATTGAGTGTGTTATAGTAGCTTTGAATGTGTGCCTCCAATCGCAACTTCTTGTACCTTTCCGGCAGACTTAGGACAATCATTTCAAATGAATAACATGCGTCCGTAACCCCCCCCCCCCCCCCCGCCCGCTTAAATAAAACCATATAAATAATCACATTTTACGATCTGAACTAGACCTCATTAATGTGTGATTTAATTAATTTTTTATACTGTAAACCAACTTTAATTCGCGTGCGAGAAATTTTCGCGAGGTGAGCGAGAGCCTTGTCATCGCGAATATGTCTCGCCCTGAACCAATTCTTTGTCTATAGTTTTGATAACAATACAGATCTGGATAAGACTTGGTCGCGAACCCAAAGTCGTCACGAACCAGTTTATTGGAGGTTAATCGCGAAATATAGTCGCCGCGAATAAAAATTGGTTTATAGTATATATTTAAAATTCTTTATTTATAATACTGGTTTTCTTCGTCAATATCAATAGAATCAGATCAAACAAAGTTAAAGTGATGAAGCGCTGCTAGATTGTACCAAAAAAAATGATGATGGTTCTTTTTATGATATGAAGAAAATTAGACATAGTGAATAGAGACGTACAAGGCTGTCTAGCAGCTACTTATAAATAAAAAGGATCTCCACTTTGTAAAACAAAAACTCCAACATCCGGTAATGTTGATACATTAGAGTTGTTTTTTTAGCTCTGCCAGAAATAGCGATTGTGTGTACCTCCTTGGAATTGCAATAATTATCCAGCAGTGAATTATCTTTAGAGTTTTATGCACAAAGTATTCTTGAAACTCTATATATTTCTGTTATGTGTACCCTAAAATTAGAGTTGTACAAATAAGAGAAATACAAAGAAGTGTGTACTTACAAGTAGTGGATCATAGAAAGGACATTGTAGGTGTTGATCACGAACATTTTCTTCGAATTTGCTCAAATCTATCATAGCTGAAAACGAATCCATGTGGTCTTGATCTAAATAATATTCCTCTATACATTCTGTAGGCAAATCAGATGTCCAATTTCCAACGTTGCACATGGCACAAAATAAGTTTTTATATTCTTGCCTCCTAGCAATGTGCTTATTTGTACAATGTATATATCTGTCGACGAAATCGAGGCTGCATCCTCTCTCAATTTGACTGTCATAGGTCTGCCAGAAACCTGTGATGTTACAACGATCAGCATACTGATCATCAGTGTAGCACCTGTTTCTGATATTGCTAGCAACCAACAAAGGTGGAATAAACTCGACTCCACATTGACTAGTGTGGCTGAACAGTTTTGTTTTGAGGGTTTCTGTAGAGAAAGCTTTCATAAGGTCATCCTGATATCTGCAGCTAAGTCGTGTTTCCCAAGACAACAACATGTCTGAATTTTCACCATTGCAAATCGCACAGTACAAGTTTTGAAAAGTTTCGTTGGTCTTTATAGATGTCACGGGTTGGAATAGTTTCACATCTGTTTCATTTTTCGGCTTTTGGCATTTTAGTAAAGTTACGTCATCAACAAACGTAGACGGGCAATCCGAAACCATAAAGTATTTTTGTTTGTAAAGCAAATTAATAGAGGGAGAAATGCAATCTAGGGCCACGGTATCGTATCGAGAATGTGATGAATAGCTATGGTCGACATACGTTATGAATTGTGTGCTGGTAGAAATATTTTGTTTGTAATTGCGCCAAGGACAACAGTTCTTCTTCCTGTGGCAATTATCATTGCAGCCACAAACCGAACAACTTCGAACTTTTGATTTTGAAAATGAGACATTTCTTTGGTACTCTTCTCCAAAGCACATGTCTTGATTGGGACAAAAAAGAAGGTGGGCGTATACATATATCTTAATTGTTTCATTAGTGATCCATGAGGTCATGTTTTCTACAACAAGTTTATCATCCGAAGAGGGTAAAGTGGCCACTGTAGTTGGAAGTGAAGGAGACATCATTGAATTTACGACGAAAAGTAACGACATGGATATCGCCAGCAGAAAAAGACCCTGTAAGGAAATTAGCAGACACAGGAAATTGATAAGTCTTTCTGATGAAATTCATCTACAATACGATAGGCGATAAGTTGTTCCATCGAACAATTTTGCAAAAGTCTTGGAAAAGAAGGTAATTAAGACGATAGAAACAGTTGATGTAGTCTTGAACGGCTATTGTTTCGTGAATATCAAGTAAAAAGTGATACGTTTACCCAGTGTCTAAATAACATGCAATTTTTACATGTTTTCAATACTGATACACCTATAATTTTTAAGCTTGCAAACCGTTATTTAGATTCATTAAATATAGTGACACATGTTCTGTGAAATTCGTATGTCTGTCGGCAATGTCGAACATAAATGGGTAGTGTCAAATGTAATTATTGTAGGAAACATACGTCACAGTGAACAACCACATATTTTATGTATACAAGGCTTTTTTTAACAAATAAAGCATAATTACAATTGTTGCCTAGCTCCCCACTGTCATTCATTCCCCTCGCACACATCTCTCTAACCAGAATACAGAGAAGAATCGAACGTCATCAGCGATACGTCATCACTTGTTGTGCACATGAGAACATGACGCACCGCTGATTAATTTACAAATGAGGTGGTTCATGTGATTCCTATTTTAAAGAACATAGATTAAATACATCCATGTATATGCATATATCTGAAACTGAACGTTAAATTTGTTCATGGAACCATAGAAAAAGTAACTCCTCTGTGCATTTTCTTATCATATCATTCTTTTTTTCTTCCTAAAACAAAGATTTAATGTACATACCATTTTAGATCAACTTCAAGCTTCTTCTTGTTTTGAATGCCTCTGTCCTTTACTCCAAAACAAGTAATAAATTCTATCACTTCCATCATATATATATATATAGCTTTATTCATGTCATAAGTGGCAAGCACTTGAAGAAATAATTTCTTTTCAAAATTAATGTAATCACAAATCGGGTGATGAGATTGATCAGGTTTCCATGAAAAAGACAGATTATGTAATGATTATGTGTTCAAGTTTGTGTTGCACTATGTGTTTAACCAAACAAGTCGTGGTTATTAAATAAACGTCCGTTTCTTGAAAACACCTAAATGTGTATGAATATTGCTTGATTTCGCAATGTCATGAGAGAGCTGACTAAGTCATGATTACTTGCGTGGAAAGAAGCGACAGTGGTCATTTTCTTTTCGCCGATAAAGCACCATTTGCTTCACCCAGAACTCTTATTGAATAGCAATTACATTCCAATTTTTTTTTAAGACTAGCAGATATTAATACATCGATCACAATATTACCCGAAGATGATAAAAGGTCACCAGGTCATTACACCAATATTTTTTGTGGGACATGTGAATCTTCAGTTCATTTCTTAAAATAATTTTAACATGGATTGACTTCTTAAAATTCCGAAAATGTCTTGATTGAGCTAGCTCGCGAATCGTCTCATGTGTCAGGTTCTTATTTAACCCAAGGATTGAGAGGGTGCACAAATTGGGTTCATATTATCACTAATTTAAAAATATTTTTTATTTAGTCCAGTATACACATGATACCATTTGTTTAGGGATAAATGGCCAACACATAACTCATCGGATGTACCTTGAGCCTTTAAATATGATGTTTTCGGTTATAAAATGCAATTAAGTAAGGACAAAACCATGAAATTTAAATATTTTCTTTTATTTTTAAATGGAGCTTTTCATTTCAATGGAATTTTTTTTTCAAAGTGCGTTGTCTGCACCCACCTTTTCTCACCATATGCATCATTCTTGAAACTCATTTTAATTTTTGCAATATATCTTTTAGGTCAGTTATGCCAAAATTGTATTTTGATGCAACTCATTGTTGCTCTCAAGCACAAACTTGAAATTTAATGATCCGTCTCTTTACTTTTGATATTTATCTATAGACATGTAACTTATTTTACTTCACGTGTTAAATATTATGCCTTTTGTTAATTGTCATTTATTATACATCTTTCAAAAAATGATTTATTTTATTTTCTAAACAGGAGTAATTATGCTTTGTATTGATGATGGTTAGTAAGGCAAGCAGACATAACTTTTATATAATATAATCTCTTGCATGTCAAAATTGATGTGAGCTGAGTGAAATATTGGATTCCAAAACTAATTAAATTCACAGATCAGGTGAATACATATATCAGGTTTCCCAGAAATGAGACAGCTGATGCTGTCATTTTGTTTAAGTCTTATTGTAAACAAATAATGAAACACCTTTGATTTTCTTGAAACACCCCAGATTCTCAAAGATATCGACATTTTAACACCTATATGAATGCGTCGACCCGTCACAAACGTGGCGCTATGTTTCATCTTAATTACTTACTATAAGCGTATAACATTCCACCTTGATATAAAATCCTATCGCAACTTGGGCATATTTTTTTTTTAACGTTTGACACACAATTAATGAAAAATAAAAATCTGGATTCTTTTTAATAATATTTTCTTAAAAAGATTTACTTTATTACAGAATGAAATTTTTATGAAAAAAAATATCATATAGAATCCGATTTATTAACCATCATGACTATTCATTCTTGTGCTTTGATGGGCCACCTTTTTGGTAGATAATAAGAGTGAAAACCAGCTAATATCTGAGGTGAGGTTGTGCATTTACAATTTGAGATTTAAATATATTCAAATAATTTAAGTTTAGTTGTAACGTGCTTTCTGATTGGCTAAACATTATTTTATATCGTAAACTATCTTGCCTACGTGATAGTAAGACTAAGGAAAAAAAAGTATCAATACGCCTGACGTTATGTTTAAATTCTGAACAATTTTACCTCATTTTAAAGATCAAATGACCGTTTTATCTACAACGAAAAGCAAAAAAATTAAAGTATTAGCAATAAATTCAATATTTAGTAGTTTTGTACGATATAAAATGGTTTGAAACAGTTTACGCTTTTTTTTATAAACCGCTTGTCGGTTTATAAAGCGTAAACTGTCCCAAACCATATCATATCGTATAAAACAAATATTAAATATTGAATTCATTCCCTAAATGAAGCGCGTTAAAACCAGAATTAAATTATTATTCATTAGAACTACACTGTACAATATAATTAATGTATGTTTTCTTCATTATTAGATTTAGTACCAAATTCATCAACTACCCAAACAACATCAATACTTTCCTCGACTTCAACGAGTTTTGTTGGTGTAACAACGTCATCAGATCCTCAGATAAGCTCGGGAGTGGCCATATGAACAGAAACTACGTCATTTTACAATACAGATGAGACGTCATCATCACCTCTGACGTCATCAGTAGTTACGAACGTCACTTCGTCATCAGAGGCGTTAGTTACATTGAGCTCGTCAAGTGAACAATCGAAAGGGGTTACAGAGGTGGATAGTGCGATTCTACAACTGATCTTGAAACAACAGTTAGTACAAATTTTGATCTTGGAACCACGCCGAGTGTCACCAACAATGCTTCTTTCTCAGCCTGCAATTATGCTAATCTGGGACATCTAAATAATTGGTTCACTGCAAAGGTATTTAATCATGGTGGCCAGAAGTGGCAAATTCCTTTTAAAGTTCCTCATAAATTATACTTTTTGTATCCATATAGTAACTAAAGATGCATATCAGTACTGAAATACGCAATACCGCTTTATGCGTAATACACAATATCGCTATATGATATCTTGGTGGCCAGAAGTGGCAAATTCCTTTTCAAGCTCTTATATACTGTATGTATCCATATAATAACTAAAGATGCATATCAACAGTGAAATAAGCAATACCGCTTTATGCGTAATACGCAATATCGCTATATGATATCTTGGTGGCCAGAAGTGGCAAATTTCTTTTCAAGCTCTTATATACTGTATGTATCCATATAGTAACTAAAGATGCATATCAACAGTGAAATACGCAATATCGCTATATGATATCTATTTGAGAAAGAAATTAAGATGTAAAAGTTGAATTAAAGTATGTTTTCCGATGGCACTACAACCAGACATACATGTATAATATTTGAGTACAATGCCCAATCTCAACTTTCATTAACAGCGATTATTTCTATCTTCATGTTGATGTTGAAAGAGTCATGATCACGATTTGATCAAAAACATTTTCGAATACTATTGATTATTAAGGTTCTAATAAATTATAATAACCTACCAAAATAATTTCAATGTCAGTCGTCAAAATACAGAACTCACAATTCTGTGCAATGTAAACAAAGCTCATGCCATATTTGTTTCCCAAACTAAAAAAAAATTAGAAAATACAAGGACCCAGTCACTATTTTTATTAGATACTGTTTATATAACATGCAGATAATGACTTGCATAATACACTCCAAACATAGAACTTTTTCTAGTGCATGTATATCTAACAAACGAAAACAAACACATGACAAGGACCTTGTTTACATAAAAAATAGTTGTGATCTGTACCTTTTATTTAACTCGACAACTGACCTTTTTAACTACCATATACATGTACATGTATACACCTTATTGAATTGTTTTAAACGAGTCTTTCGATATAGAAAAGTAATTTCTAAATGAAATCTTGACCACGCTCCTTTAATTGCTTTTTTTTTATTGTTAGCTAGTGCAAAAAAGCGAATTCAGAATTGAAAATGGAAACGTAAAGAATTATCTTAAAGAAAAGCAACTTTTATGGGGTATTCAGTATCCCCAATGAAACTTTCGTTAAGTCAATAAAATTCAGACGTTAAAATCTATTCGAATAATAGAAAAAAGAGCAAAGTTCTTAATTGCAGCCTATGGGAAATTCTCCCGCACGCGAAGAGAGATAGTGTACTTACTTTCTAACAAATGGATACCAGAGTGTAAAACATTACAAGAACAACCGAGTTTACCATTGTTGTGCCTGTGTACCGTAGCATCCGCTCAACTCACCTCCTAGTGTTATGCTTTTAATAAACTTTAAGTGGTTCAGAAAAAAAGAATTTTTATTCAAAAGCATTTCAATTCACGTCACACTTAGTAAGAGTGTTGCTTTGTGAAGATAAATTTCTAAAATCTACAAAAAGATGTGAATATTTTGATTCAAAATTTACAAATTTGAATTTCAATTTGCACGGTACATCAAAAAATAAATAAAACAAACACACTAAAAATCACCGAGTAAAAGCTGACCTCTTGTTATTTTGTTTGAATTTGTTAAAATAACTATTTTATCAAGCTAACTTGGTTCTTTACAAAAGTAAACAAAGCTTTAAAGTAAAAATAAAATCAGAAATTTTGGAATTTAACCCTATTTTGGTTGGTACAGTTAACACTCAGTTAACTGCAAATGCGAATGATAGCACGGACGTAAACTTTCTAGAGTATATAATTTTCTTCATTGAGAGGAAGAAATCTGCCGAATTTACACTTTTAAATTTATTAACAAACTTGAAACGCAAATTCATATAATTTAATTCTGGTTGTAACGCGGCATTTGATTGGATAGAAATATTAAGTTAAATTTGTATAACCTGGTTTGCATGTCACAAGACACGTCACAATGCAAAAACGTACTAATCTGCTATACGTTAGGTTTGATTTTTGAACAGATTAATATCATTTTTAAAAGTAAAACGGACTCAATTTGTACAGCAAATTACAGAAAATTAAAGTATAAGGAATGAACTCAACATCTTCGCGGATTATAAAGAGTAAATTGCCCCAACCCAGGTTATACGAGTATAACTTGTGTAGACATTGAGTTCATTTCTTAAATAACTTGATACCTTTTGATGTGCAAACCATATGATTGTGACGTCATCAAAAAAGTTTCACCAAGTGAAAAATTTTCTTCCATATCCAACACGAAACGGAACGTTGCAAAAACATTATCAAACTAGAGAAGAAATTGTCTCTCCTACTGGTTGGAATATTGCTTTATGAACAGAAAGTGTGAATACTGTGGAATCATTTAATTTCGTAGGGTCAATTCTCGTGGATTATGGGATTTTTGCTTATTCGTGGGGATATAATTTCGTGGATGCGTCGGTTTTTAGTTTCAGTAGGAAAATTAAATCTTTTATAGGTTTTTGTGGAGGATGTAAATTCGTAGGTGGGGGCTACCCACGAATACCACGAAAATTGAGCCACCTCGAATTCTATTGATTCCACAGTTGTGTATGAGAATTAATTCTACGTGATCTTTTATTTTACTAGACGGACTGTGAAGCAATAGGGGGATACCTAGTTGAGTTAGCAACAGTTGATGAAGCCAACTTTATACTGACAAATGTTATCCGTAAGTTGATTTGCCATTACACTAATTAGTGAAGCAGGTTTGAAGCATCATTTCTTATTCATATAACAAACATGTGAGTTGTAAAGATAAGCATAGAAAATGGGTAACAAATGATGTTATCAATGAAGTACATATAATTATGTATCTTTTGGATCCTTTCATCTCTGAAATAGGAGAAGTTTATTAATATTTAGATATTTTATCCCGGTTCAAAATAATAATCCTATTAAAATAATTTGCCTTTAAACACATGTTCAAAGAAATTTAGAAGAAAAAATCTGTCATCCGTTAGATTTTTTTAAACAAGAGTTAATGCATTGAAGAAATAGTTAATAGGTGTTGAGAAAAACTGAGAACTGTTTTTTCTCTTTGATACTCTTGAACAAAATCCAAAGATGTTTATTAGTCAGTAGATAATATTGCGACATGAATAATTCAAACTTCTTAACCATTCTTTCAGTATAATGGGTGATCAATATAGTAAGGAGTGACCAAATACATAAAGCCCGAAGGGCTTTTTTGATATATTTGAACACACGTATTCGATTATATTGATCATGTCACAATATTCAAAGAATGGCCACATTGCGTCTATTTTTATACATGTAATTATCAGCAACTGTGCGATAATATATTAAAATACCGGCAGTTTGTATTATAATTTTGCAAACCCCACTTGAACATTTGCTTCGCTTCATGGGTGAAATATATATAGTATATCGGAATATACATGTATGACACAAATTTGAATTGATTCGTAGTGTTAAAACACACTAAAAATGTAAATATGATGAAATTATCAGATATAGAAGGATGTTGTAAAATAATCTAGTATGTATGTGCAGGAAAGATTCTTGGAAAATGATTAATTACGTTTATTTTGTTTAAAAAGGCTTCTATAGTAGTAGAAAAAAAAGTAACTCTTATAGGGATTGCATTGAGGGAAACATTACTTCGTATGAAGCAACTAATAACGGAAACCTTTAAAAAATAATCATAATCGCCGCGAATAAAATATTGTGTACAGTTATCGAACATTGCATAGGGTCTGATAATTCAAAGGTGGCTGATTGGATAACAAATTACCCGTCTAAAAATAATAAACAAGAGTAGTAAAAATACTATATATTTTAGATTTATGATTTATTGAGTTCCTCGTCTTTGGCCTATCACTAGTTTATATTATTATACTTTCATGTTAAATACTGAAATCTGATTGGCTTAGACACAGTTGATAATCCGTTCTAATACCCTCAGCGTTAGCAACACACTTAGCAAAGGGTAACACAATAAATTGTTACATGCGCGTAAATTATGCGCGTACGGTTTGCCGTGGAATTCGCTTCATTTCTATATAAAAGCAGTAAAAAAATCTATAAAATTAAGACATTCAGTATAATAAAATAAATAGTGCCTGTTTGGGAGGGTAACTGTTGAAATTGACACCCCTCAAAAACCATTGTCAACCTTCGCTTCGCGTCGGTTGACAATGGTTTCCTCGGGGTGTCAATTTCAACTGTTACCCTCCCAAACAGGCACTATTTATATAATATTAAACGGTCAAATTAAATTAAGATTTAAAAAAAAAATAACCATGAGTTCTACCTTGAAGTTTTAGCCATCAACTTAAATTTGGTAAAGAAAAGTTCCTTCTATATATAAGCTTTTAAACTGTATATTTTCCAATATCTAGAGCTCGTCTACATAATGAGATCAATAATGATAGTTTACTATAACCACGTCCATCAAGCCCTTTAAAGGAATGTTTAATAATATACCTTTTTGTTTTGTTTTGTGTTTGACCTCTAGAGTCTCGCCCAGCTTGGTTAGGGGGACACCGGAACGGTACTTGGTTCTCCTGGTCGAGAGGGGGAACTGTTACGTACACGGACTGGATGGAGGGGTTCCCCAAAAACGTCACGGGCGAGGATTGTCTTGTTTGGGCCACGGAGGGCTGGAATGATGCACCCTGTGACAAACACCTCAAAGAGGTCATTTGCGAAATGGATGAATGTCCACCTTAATGACATCTTATTGTGTGACAAAAATCTCACACATATAAAATTGACCACAATTAAATTAAACATTTAAAGAAATCAACTGCATAATGGATCAATGTCCGGCCGAATACTATGATAAACTTGAGGTTTTTTTTATAGACTATGATGCATGTATTCGCCCCCGAGAAATTGTTTTTAGATCTGAATTGATCAATGATATGCAACAGGAACAACACAAAATCTTATTGTGAAATGAAACTCTGTCAAGTTAATAGACATTTCACCCACGATCTGACATACAACTCGAACATCATCTGCAAAATTGATCCATCTCCAGCTTAAAACGGCCAAACTCCTCAAATATGAATCAGTATTCAAATTAATGGCATCTCTTTTTCCACCATGATTAAAGTGATTTTTTGCACATTTGCTTTCTAAATATACTACTGACTGCTATTAATTTTCCACCGTCTGACAACATTCTTAAAGTAATCCCCGAGCCAATTAAATCGAGCCTCTTATTTTAACCTTCTGAAAAGCATTCCAAAATTTATTTTTTGCAAAACTATGTCTGGCTAAATAAAATGCAATCAAATAATGGATCTTGTTTTTCTAAACCTTTGAATAAGGATCTGCGAAATTGAACAGTGTCCAGCTTAGTGATTTTTTTTTACCTTTTGAAACACAGCTAAAAGAAATCGTCTGTGAAATGGTTAAAATGTCCGACGCCACTTGTTTTTACGTGTGAGGAACACCTAACAGAAATCATCAGCGAATTAGATCAAACATCAAACTGAATGAAATTAATTTTTTCATCATGTGACAAGCACCTTTTTGTAGGAGAAATTATCCACAAAATGGAAAAATGTCCAGCTACCGACACCATTTGGCTTTTGCTTGTGAAAAGTACCACAAAAAAACACCTGCTAAATTGAATTGATCATTTTTTATGTGAATGATCTGTCTTTGTTTTCCTCAAGTGACAAGCACTTAAGAGAAATCATCTGCAAAATGGATTATTGTCCAGCTGAGGACGCTACTTGTTTCATCATTTAAAAAGAGTTTCATAGAGATCCTCTGCTGTATTAATCAAGGAATAGCCAAACAAAAAAAACTGCAGAGAGGTCATCTGCGAATTGTAATGAATCATTGTATAACTAAATAACTTCTTTTTTTACAATTTGACAAAGATCTCAGAGAGGTTGTCTGCGAAGTTTAGCAATGTCGGGCTGTGGTATTACATATCAATACTATCCGTGTATTTATATGTTTTTAATATTAAAATAATAAAGAATTCTGTTTAGCTGTTATTGTTAAAAATTTACATTTTCCGGTTTCTTTGCCTGTGATAACACTACGTACTGCTTTTGTACTATATAACTCATAACTTCAAATGACGCCAATCGAAGCACCAGCGGGGTTTGCTTTTTATATTTGAATATTTAATCGTACGATGGCTTAAAATTATATAAATTTAAGTCATCGGAAATCATTCTTTGAATATTATGAGGTGATAATTTCGGTCGGGGCGTGATCAAATCTATCATAAAGCCCTTCGGGCTTCATGGATTTGATCACGCCCGGCCAAAATTATCACCTCATAATACCTAAAGAATGATTCCTTATTCCTTAAAGGGGCGTGGTCACGATTTTGGTCAAACATTATTTTTCCGATTTTATTATATACAAAGTTATGAGCGAGTTAGAAAGCTTAAAATTCTTCGCTATATAAACAAAGCGTTTGTTTACATTTTGGACGTTGAAGTAAAAATGTCCGTTTTAAACCAGAAACGAATAGGTAAAACATTAGGAACTGTTTATCCATCCTTAAAATAAATAAGAAGATAAACAAATAAGCTGAAAAAAAGATTTTTACTGGTATATTTAACCTATGTAAACAAAAACAGGACACGAGCCTTGTTTACAAAACAAAGAATTGTGAGCCCTGTATCTTGCTTATAACTCTACGAATGACTCTCAAAAATTTTATTTGATCATTAAGGTCTTCCGTTTCCAACGGTTTCTCAAAAACGACTCAACCGATTTTCATTAAACTTTCAGATATGATAGATACTGATCTAAACTTTATACGTAATTTTTAATTTTGATGACGTTTTTGATATATTGACGTTTTAGCGATTTTCAGAGGGTCGGCTTGTCCTGGGATCTTCTCCTTAACGATTGAAGATATTGAGTTCAAACTTTCAGGGATTGTAGTCAAAAGATTGTAGATGTGTCTTTAGGCATTCATTTTTATCTGATTCAAAAGGCGCTGAAGCTCGCCTGGTACCGAAAATTGAGAGTTTAGAAACGTCGTTATTTTTTCTGGTTTTCTTTGTTTATCTCTTTTCTGAAAAATATTTTGTTAAAACATATTATGTAAAATGTGTTAAGAACTAAATGACCTTTCATTTGATATCAAGAAAAAGGGGCTGGCCCCACAAATTAAGGAACCAAGGGACTCTAAAGTCTTTTATCTGTAGCCCTTTACTGAGGGATATTTTGTGAAAGGTTATAGAAGCAAATATGTTTATTATACAATTATGTATCCAAGCAATATAATGATTTCATGATGGGTTACGTAATTAGGGGTTTTAAAGGGGTCAAAATCCAAAATTTTGATCACCCATATCTCAGAAAGGATAAATATTTTCAAATGCAGTGTAGAGGAGAAGATGCCCAAAATGATATACTGAATAAAATGCAATCTTCAAATTTCGTTAAACGGCCCCAATAAGGCTATAAGGGACCGGCCCCTAAAACATTCTTTCTCAGATATCTCAAGAATGGTAACAGATTTCTAAACACTTGTTGAACAAAATGTCTTTATGATTAAATGACCTTACATCTGATACCAAGAAAAAGGGGCTGGCCCCTAAATGTAGGGACCTAGATGGCTCTAAAGTCTTTTTCCTATAGGTCTTAAACGAGGGATATTTTGTAATAGATTATAAAAGCAAAATGTTTATCTCACATTTATGTAGTCTAACAACATAATGATTTTCTAATGTGTTACGTAATTAGGGTTTTTTAGGGCTCAACAGACCAAAAAATTGATCACCTATATCTCAAAAAGAAAAATATATTTTGAAATGCAGTATAAAAGAGAAGATGCTCAAAATGATGTTCTTAACAACATGCAACCTTAAAAATTTGGTTCAGTGGCCCCAATAAGGAGATAAGGGACCGGCCCCTTAAACATTTTTCACAGATAACTCAAGAACGGTGACGAATATCTAAACACTTGTTGAACAAAGCTCTTACACCTAAAACAAAATAGTATCTGGCCCTTAAATTGTAGACCCTCCTTTCCTGTTTTAAATCATTTAAACTGTTAAATAGCAAAATCAAGATCGAACATAAATCTCAAGTTCTAAAATCAGACGGAAGACCTCCTCGTTGCTTGCAACGAGATCGTGTCTAGCTAGAAATACATTCGTAAATCATTGTAATTAATCAAAACATAAAAACAGAATTTGACCAAAATTGTGACCATGCCCCTTTAATTATCTGAGGTAAGCGTATCCAAAATACTAGTACACACATCACACATCTGTAGATCTACGCTATAAATACTTTTCTACAGAGAAGAAGCCACAATAAAGTATTAATAACATAACGTTGCATGATCGATAAGGGCAGAAAAAATACAATTCGTTATTCTAGAGACTGTCTCAAAAGCTTAATATAAATAAAAGGTAAGAGATAAATAGCTCATATACTGGTATATTTGTCTGACTTCATATTTGATTTATTCAACTCGTTAAGATATTCATCATTTTAACAAGTTGAATATTAAAGCAAACATATAAAGATACATATAACAAAATATCCTTTTTCACGGTGTTTTTTTTTCATGGTCTCTCTAACTGAAGTGTATGGCCTAATATAATTACAGTATAATTATCAGCTTAGAAAAAAATCTATGTTCCCTTCTATAAAAAAAAATACTGCATAATATTGACTTCGAACGAAAATATTACAATATCCTAAAATCTAAAATGCATCAACTGATCAATCTTGTTGTCGTAATTATCGATGTATTGCAAAATTGTAAAATGAACAATGAATAATTGCAAAATGGAAAAGAAGGTGTAATTTATAATTATGAAAAAATATCTTTCATTCACAATAATTTCGATATGCATAATATGTTATCATTTTAATAAGCGCTCAAAACTTGGCATAAACGGTTTTGATTTTTAAAAAGTGTGTCATGAAAAAAGGTAACGAAACTTAAGCGTTTTTTTTATTGAACAATGACATTATGAACAGTGAAACAATAAATATTTTTATATATGATATATTTCAAGATATGGTATTAATATACATGTATAAAGAAACATAACATTTTCATGAAAAGTAAGGCTTACTGTAAATGTATTATATTTGGCGGAAAATGATTTCCAAACAAGTTAGCGTAGATTTGCTTCAGCGCATTTCTTATTGTACCTATTACCTTCTTTTATATTCAGTATACATGTATATATATATATATATATATATATATATATATATATATATATATATATATATATATATATATATATATATATATATATATATATATATATATACCATTTGGCGATGCACTTGATTTGGCATAATGCCGTTTTCTCCCAATGAAGGTAATCAGAATACACAGCCAAATGTTATCACAAATGTAATACATTTACAGTTTCCATTGAACACCATTTTTGAAACCACTTTATCTGCAAAAGTTTTTTTTTTTTTTTTTTTTTTTTTTTTTTTTTTTAACATTTTCTTTTATGTACCAATGTACCATATTCTTATTAATGTACCATGTTCTTATTAATGTGGATTAAAAATCATAATGATTGAATTACTTTCACAGTTTTAAAATTTTCAAATTTTACGATATTTGACCCCAAAAAATAGTTTTAAAAGAATTTTGAGAGGTAAAAATTGTTAATCCCTCAGTGGGATTCGAACTCATGATTTACAGATTCTTAGTAAACCCTCTAGCCAACTGCACTACGCTGATAGGTGATAATATTGGGAAAGAAACTACTTATAAAATTACACTTGGTTTTCTTGGAGTTTTTTTTTCGATAAACAATACGTCACAAAGTGTCCCAAACAACCTTAACAAATTTAGTCAGCTGAGTGATGACTGAATGGTCTCGAAATGTGACTAAACGACAAAGCCACTAAGTATGCCATTCCGTCAGTACTTAACTACCTTTCAGTCACCCTTCACCATACTAAATGGCAGAGTTGTATTTTGTAACGTCAATTATGTTAATGCATTCCGTGTTTAACGCTTGTTTTGTTCATTTTAGCAAAATAGCCTATTCTGATGAAACACAAATGGTAATCAATTTCTATGAAAGACGACAGAAAAGGGGGTGCATTTTAAACTTTGTAAGAAAACAATCACCTAAGCATTTTTACAAAACGTACCTTAAAATGAATCTAATTACACAATTCTTTATAATTGCTTCACAAAATACATTAGATAATTTGAATACAATATACTGATCATACATTGCTTTTTCATTTTCCCTTAAAAAAAAATATGGTTTGAGTACATGCATTTTGAAACGATTAAAAGATAAACTCACAGCTTTAAAAACAAAGAAATATTAGTAACAAGCTTGCACATTTTAGTTGTAACAATTCAAACGACATCATCATAAATGACATGCGACGAATAATGCGAAAAATTGTAATCATGTCTCATTGATTACATGATTTTGTTTTACCGACGCCGAAAATTCTATATTTAATGGACATTTTATTGTTCCGCCAAATTTGGATATGACGACATAACATCAAAAACATTTCTAAAAACAAACAATGAAATTCACAGAACGATACTTCTTGCATGATAAATAATTTGGATTTACTTGCAACACGCCATTGATTGGCTGAAAAAAAAAATGTTTATTTCGTATGAAAGATGTTGCTTCGACGCATAAGGTATAACGTCAAAAACGTATCAATCCATCCGACATTACGTTGAAATTTGGTACGGTAAAATATCATTTTTAAAGGTCAAATGACCGTTTTCATCTAAATTTATGGCAGAAAATCAAAGGAATTATATATTTCAATAGCTACATTGTATTACGTTCATCCGAATTCAAAATTGGTTTGAACAGTTTATGTTTTTTATAAACAGCTCTGCCGTTTATAAAACGTAAATTGTGGTTTGCTGTTTTACATTTCTTATTAAAACGCAATCATAATTGTTTTATTTATCTTTTTCTTCATTAATATTTGTATTTTTTGTATAGTCTGAGTTGTATTATTCATCAATTCAATTTGTTCTTTTTGATCTTGATGAAGGGAAAAGGCTAATAAAGGCTGTGCTTTCTGTCCTCAAACTTTTTTTTTTTAATTTTTAAACTGTAGCTAGTTTGGTGCCATGTTTTGTTGAGATTGGCTACATTAATGTTGCTTTACATAAGTAAAAAATAATGCAAAATGTTGATTTGTTGAGGCTACATAAATGGTGTTTTAAATAAGTAAAAAAAATTATGCAAACTGTTAACACGAAAACAATGATGACGGCGCCATTAACGATGACAGAAATAGGAAAGAAAAATTAGGATGCAAAAAAATCCATAGAGTCTCTGGTTCGGATGAACTGAAAGATTGTGTTTTACTATTTGAGAGAATGTCTCTTTTGTGGATTAATGTTTCTGGCAATCAACTGAATTCCAAATGCAAAAAAGAGAAAGATACCCTGAGAGCTGGCCAGAATGATGTGTAGGTAGGAAAATAAGGGGTTCGGGAACATGATGTTTAGAAATCCAAAGAACCAGGTAGTTCCACTGATGGCAATCAACCGGAAAAATATAACGAACATATTTCTGTCCTGTTTTGTTTTAAGCTCAACATGCGTGTCATCCTTCCTGCTTATTTCTCTAAATGATAAGAGAAACATAAAGAAATTGAGAATGACCATGCATGCGATTGGAACGATAAATGTATAGAGTAGCATATCTTTGAGAGAGATAAAGCAGTTGAATGATGAATATCCATAACTAGAATCTTGGAACAAAAGTTTGCTGACTAACATATTTGTCAGAACCATGCACGTTGGAAAAGCAAAACTGTACACCACATTTATAAAAAATCTTTTCCTAATACTACCTTTGCTTTGATATTGGGTGTATGTAAAGGTCTGGAAACATGTAAAAGAGGAGGCAAGCATCCACATTACTACTGATAGCCACAGGAAGTGATTGAGAACGCCTACTATCTGACAAAATATTGGGTTGGACGAGGATAATCCGGAAACGGAAAATACAGTGTTAGCAAAAATCAAAGTTAAACACAAAGCTTTGATATTCATTGAGTGAACGTGTTTGCCAATATCGAAGATGAAATAAGCGACCATCGTTCCAATACATCCAACGGAAGAAAAGGACAAGCAAACAAGTGTCGTTATCTTTTCCATAGAATTTTTTTGTTTCAACAAAGCCAACTCAAGTTTTTCAAAATATTGATCGACGCAAACCTCTACTCTACTTTTGTCACGTGATTCCTTGAAATACGACGATCCCATGCAAAAGTCCAAATCAACAAAGCAAAAAACGGACCCCGAAACAACCACCGTTGTTTGCCTTTTGTCTATCAGTATTTTTGGACAGATCGTGAACGGAGCAACAATTGTTGTGATTGTGTCGTAATTGAGGTCACATTTGTCAGTCCGTTGTGGAGCTTTTCTTCTCGTAAACTCATATA
Source organism: Magallana gigas (assembly GCF_963853765.1). Lineage (NCBI taxonomy): Eukaryota > Metazoa > Mollusca > Bivalvia > Ostreida > Ostreidae > Magallana > Magallana gigas. The sequence continues at coordinate 24,446,508 of NC_088862.1, forward strand.
AATCCTTTCCAGAAACTGGGTTTCGATAAAACGTAGAAAAAGAAGTATGCTCATGATATCGAGATTTAAAGGACTGACTGAGAAGTTCAACATTTAAAGTATTTCTAATTACATCATCAAATTTAAAATACTCTAATAAATAATTGAGGCTTTCTTTGTAGTTATGGAAATGATGATAAAACATTTCTACATAAAACATAAATGAATAGTCAGTTTTAAATGTTTCAGCGGCGTCTGATTCAACGAATAAACGTCCTTTACATATCAGGTTGTCAAAACTGTCATTTGAATAAATATATCTTATGATTTTAAACAAAGAGTCTGTGATTGGCTCTATTCTTCCTGATTTTGTCGTGAAACGAATGTTCATTTCGTATTTTTGCTTTGAAATCTGTATGTGAGCCGGAACACAGTCGAAATTTTCGTATCTAAGGCCTGCATCACAAAATGGACGGTGACATGTTTTCTGAAAAGAAACATAAGAAAAAAATTAATGTCAGTACATCGTAGGTCAATGATGCCATAATGATGTAAAAGTTCAAATACGATTATGAATACTGAAACTATAATATTTCTCGCAGCGGACAGGTTCTCAAATGTCTCTGAAAATTAATACCTAGATAATATACATCTTGATAAAAAAAATTAGTCGTAGCTTACGAGTTCGTCTTCGGTAAAGAGCAAAATAAAGTCGTTGCGTAAAATAAGTTTATTTAGAGTCCTTGATCATGATCCCCTAATATGTCAGCATGAATATATCTATATACACTTAGTTGTCTTTGCCCTTAAAGTATAGTTTGTTGGATATCTATACAAATTTTGTATCACAGTTTCAATAAATATCATTTATTAATGATATAAAAAAAAACTATAGTATTATGATTGAGTGTGTTATAGTAGCTTTGAATGTGTGCCTCCAATCGCAACTTCTTGTACCTTTCCGGCAGACTTAGGACAATCACATCGAATGAATAACATGCGTCCGTAACCCCCCCCCCCCCCCCCTCACTTAAATAAAACCATATAAATATATCACATATTACGATCTGAACTAGACCTCATTAATGTGTAATTTAATTAATTTTTTATACTGTAAACCAACTTTAATTCGAGTGCGAGATATTTTCGCGAGGTTAGCGAGAGCCTTGTCATCGCGAATATTTCTCGCCCTGAACCAATTCTTTGTCTATAGTTTTGATAACAATACAGATCTGGATAAGACTTGGTCGCGAACCCAAAGTCGTCGCGAACCAGTTTATTGGAGGTTAATCGCGAAATATAGTCGCCGCGAATAAAAATTGGTTTATAGTATATATTTAAAATTCTTTATTAATAATACTGGGTTTTTTTCGTCAATATCAATAAAATCAGATCAAACAAAGTGAAAGTGATGAAGCGCTGCTAGATTGTACCAAAAAAATGATAATGTTTCTTTTTATGATATGAAGAAAATTAGACATAGTGAATAGAGACGTACAAGGCTGTCTAGCAGCTACTTATAAATAAAAAGGATCTCCACTTTGTAAAACAAAAACTCCAACATCCGGTAATGTTGATACATTAGAGTTGTTTTTTTTTAGCTCTGCCAGAAATAGCGATTGTGTGTACCTCTTTGGTATTGAAATAATTATCCAGCAGTGAATTATCTTTAGAGTTTTATGCACAAAGTATTCTTGAAACTCTATATATTTCTGTAATGTTACCCTAAAATTAGAGTTGTACAAATAAGAGAAATACAAAGAAGTGTGTACTTACAAGTAGTGGATCATAGAAAGGACATTGTAGGTGTTGATCACGAACATTTTCTTCGAACTTGCTCAAATCTATCATAGCTGAAAACGAATCCATGTGGTCTTCATCTAAATAATATTTCTCAATACATTCTGTAGGCAAATCAGATGTCCAATTTCCAACGTTGCACATGGCACAAAATAAGTTTTTATATTCTTGCCTCCTAGCAATGTGCTTATTTGTACAATGCATATATCTGTCGACGAAATCGAGGCTGCATCCTCTCTCAATTTGACTGTCATAGGTCAGCCATAAACCTGTGATGTTGCAACGATCAGCATACTGATCATCAGTGTAGCACCTGTTTCTGATATTGTTAGCAACCAACAAAGGTGGAATAAACTCGACTCCACATTGACTAGTGTGGCTGAACAGCTTTGTTTTGAGGGTTTCTGTAGAGAAAGCTTTCATAAGGTCATCCTGATATCTGCAGCTAAGTCGTGTTTCCCAAGACAACAACATGTCTGAATTTTCACCATTGCAAATCGCGCAGTACAAGTTTCGAAAAGTTTCGTTGGTCTTTATAGATGTCACGGGTTGGAATAGTTTCAGATCAGTTTCATTTTCCGGCTTTTGGCATTTTTGTAAAGTGACTTCATCAACAAACGTAGACGGGCAATCCGAAACCATAAAGTATTTTTGTTTGTAAAGCAAATTAATAGAAGGAGAAATGCAATCTAAGGCCACGGTATCGTATCGAGAATGTGATGAATAGCTATGGTCGACATACGTTATGAATTGTGTGCTGGTAGAAATATTTTGTTTGTAATTGCGCCAAGGACAACAGTTCTTCTTCCTGTGGCAATTATCATTGCAGCCACAAACCGAACAACTTCGAACTTTTGTTTTTGAAAATGAGACATTTCTTTGGTACTTTTCTCCAAAGCACATGTCTTGATTGGGACAAAAAAGAAGGTGGGCGTATACATATATCTTAACTGTGTCATTAGTGATCCATGAGGTCATGTTTTCTACAACAAGTTTATCATCCGAAGAGGGTAGAGTGGCCACTGAAGTTGGAAGTGAAGGAGACATCATTGAATTTACGACGAAAAGTAACGACATGGATATCGCCAGCAGAAAAAGACCCTGTAAGGAAATTAGCAGACACAGGAAATTGATAAGTCGTCCTGTTGAAATTCATGTACAATACGATAGGCGATAAGTTGTTCCATCGAACAATTTTGCAAAAGTCTTGGAGAAGAACGTAATTAAGTCGATAGAAACAGTTGATGTAGTCTTGAACGGCTATTGTTTCGTGAATATCAAGTAAAACGTCATACGTTTACCCAGTATCTAAATAACATGCAATTTTTACATGTTTTCAAGACAAATACACCTATAATTTTTAAGCTTGCAAACCTTTATTTAGATTCATTAAATATAGTGACACATGTTCTATGAAAATCGTATGTCTGTCGGCAATGTTGAACATAAATGGGTAGTGTCAAATGTAATTATTGTAGGAAACATACGTCACAGTGAACAGCCACATATTTTATGTTTACAAGGTTTTTTTAACAAATAAAGCATAATTACAATTGTTGCCTAGCTCTCAACCGTCATTCATTCCCCTCGCACACATCTCTCTAACCAGAATACAGAGAAGAATCGAACGTCATCAGCGATACGTCATCACTTGTTGTGCACATGAGAACATTACGAACCGCTGATTAATTTACAAATGAGGTGGTTCATGTGATTCCTATTTTAAAGAACATAGATTAAATACATCCATGTATATGCATGTATCTGAAACTGAACGTTAAATTTGTTCATGGAACCATAGAAAAAGTAACTCCTCTGTGCATTTTCTTATCATATCATTCTTTTTTTTCTTTTTTTCTTCCTAAAAACAAAGATTTAATGTACATACCATTTTAGATCAACTTCAAGCTTCTTTTTGTTTTGAATGCCGTTGTCCTATACTCCAAAACAAGTAATAAATTCTATCACTGCCATCATATATATAGCTTTATTCATGTCATAAGTGGCAAGCACTTGAAGAAATAATTTCTTTTCAAAATTAATTTAATCACAAATCGGGTGATGAGATTGATCAGGTTTCCATGAAAAAGACAGATTATGTAATGATTATGTGTGTTGAACTATGTGTTTAACCTAACAAGTCCTGGTTATTAAATAAACGTCCGTTTCTTGAAAACACCTAAATGTGTATGAATATTGCTTGATTTCGCAATGTCATGAGAGAACTGACTAAGTCATGATTACTTGCGTGGAAAGAAGCGACAGTGCTCATTTTCTTTTCGCCGATAAAGCACCAATTGCTTCACCTAGAACTCTTATTGAATAGCAATTACATTCCATTATTTTTTATTAAAGACTAGCAGATATTAATACATCGATCACAATATTACCTGAAGATGACAAAAGGTCACCAGGTCATCACACCAGTATTTTTTGTGGGACATGTGAATCTTCAGTTCATTTTTTAAAATAATTTTAACATGGATTGACTTCTTGAAATTCCGAAAATGTCTTGATTGAGCTAGCTCGCGAATCGTCTCATGTGTCGGGTTCTTATTTTACCCAAGGATTGAGATGGAGCACAAATTGGGTTCATATTATCACTAATTTAAAAATATTTTTTATTTAGTCCAGTATACATATGATACCACTTTGTTTAGGGATAAATGGTCAACACATAATCCATCGGATGTACCTCGAGCCTTTAAATATGATGTTTTCGGTTATAAAATGCAATTAAGTGAAGACAAAACCACGAAATTTAAATATTTTCTTATATCTTTAAATGAAGCTTAAGTTTTCATTTCAATGTAATTCTTTTTTTTTTCAAAGTGTGTCGTCTGCACCCCCTTTTCTCACCATATGCATCATTCTTGAAACTCATTTTTATTTTTGCAATATATCTTTTAGGTCAGTTATGCCAAAATTGTATTCTAGTATTTTGATGTAACTCATTGTTGCTTTCAAGCAAAAACTTGAATTTTAATGATCTGTCTCTTTACTTTTGATTTTTAACTATAGACATGTAACTTAATTTATTTCACGTGTTTAATAGTATGCCTTTTGTTCATTGTCATTTATTATACATCTTTCAATAAATGATTTATTTTACTGCCTAAACAGGAGTAATTATGTGTATGTATCTTTATATATATGTATACAATAAAATATGTTCAAATCAAATCAAATCAATTATGTTTTATATTCATTTGATGATGGTTAGTAAAGCAAGCAGACATAACTTTTATATAATATAATCTCTTGCATGTCAAAATTGACGTGAGCTGAGTGAAATATTGGATTCCAAAACTAATTAAATTCACAGATCAGGTGAATACAAATATCAGGTTTCCCAGAAATGAGACAGCTGATGCTGTCATTTTGTTAAAGTCTTATTGTAGACAAATAATGAAGCACCTTTGATTTTCTTGGAACACCCCAGATTCTCAAAGATATCGAAATTTTAAACACCTATATGATTGCGTCGGCCCGTCACAAGTAAATTGTGGCGCCATGTTTCATCGTTATTACTTGCTATAGGCGTATAACATTTCACCTTGATATAAAAACCTATCGCAACTTGGGCATAAAAGTTTGAGTTTGAAACACAATTAATGAAAAATAAAAATCCGGGTTCTTTTTAATAATATCTTCTTGAAAGGATTTACTTTATTACAGATTATGAAAAAACAATATCATATACATGTAGAATCTGATTTATTAACCATCATGACTATTCATTCCTCTGCTATGATAGGCCACCTTTTTGGTAGTTCATAAGAGTGAAAAACAGCTGATATCTGAGGTAAGGTTGTGGATTTACAATCTTAGATTTTAATATAATAATTCTAATAATTTAATTCTGGTTATAACGCGCTTTCTGATTAGCTAAAAGATTATTTTATATCGTATAAAGAATCTTGCCTACGTCATAGTAAGACTAAAGTAACTGAAACAGTTTACGCATTTTTATAAACCGCTTCCCGATTTATAAAGCGTAAACTGCCCCAAAACATTTTATATCGTATAAAACAAAAAAATAAATATTGAATTCATCCCTTAATTTAAGATACATGAGTTTCTTACAATGTTGCCGACCTAGGATGTTAATTTGTCAAGATTATACGATTGATCAACTTAAGAGGCTTCGATGGTCGTTGTCATTTATAGATTATATTGACCTCCTTCAGAAGGAGAGCTCTTAAAAAAATGTATATAAATGCCAAAATTTAAAATGTAAAATATATGATTTTTATCTTTCCTGCATAACAGATTATAGCTAAGGACGTCAAATATTTACTTTTAAGATACATCTGATGGTAAATTTGTTAACCATCCAGCCTCCTTATTGAAAATAGAGCAAAATCTTTGCAGGTGTACTGAATTTGCTAAGGTGGTTGGTATCTTATTGATTGCATTTTTTCTAAATAATTTATTATTTTATATACATTGCAATAGTATGCAGCTTAGATATAATTTTTAAAAAAACAACTTGTAAAATTAGAATTTTCATTTCTTAAAAGCAAAACGCAAAATATTTTGCAACGGCAGAAAAATTAACCGGGATTAATATATCTAATCACTGATCAAGTTAAATAGAGATTTATTACAACTATAACACATTTTTTGCCTTGATTTTATATAAGTACTTTTTTAAAGTTTGAATTCTAGTCTATGCTTTAGAATAAATTTGAAAGTACGTGTACGTGTAAAATTGAGTCTAAACACGCTACTTGTCTTTAAAATCAATATTTTAAGAAATAAATCAAATCGTTTTGGTATTGATCGACTTATCAATTACAAAACTAAACAGAGAGAGAGAGAGAGAGAGAGAGAGAGAGAGAGAGAGAGAGAGAGAGAGAGAGAGAGAGAGAGAGAGAGAATTCTAATGAGCAGAACTAAATAGAATAGGCACTAAAATAAATGGAGTTTTTTTAAGACTGAGATGGAAACGAAGACAGATCGAGGGATTTAGGAGTGCATGACTCGAACAAATGTTTTACCTTGCATCGATATTGGTTAAAAGTTGTTTAAAGTGAGATATATATAGTACGGTGGTATGATGCAACTCAGTAAAAGATTACTGTAAGCAAGGGGGTGCAACCGTGGAAGGAAATGATTGAAACATGTATGCCAACAAAGAAGACTACCAATATCCAACTTTTACAAATGCGGTAAAATATTAAAACGCTGATAGCCAGTGCTGCTGACATGAATGTGGCTCTACACCTTGAAACATGAAACATTTGAGATATGCTTCAATCTTTAATGCATGGCTGTGAGGCGATCTCTAATATATATATCGTTGTAAATAATCCTTAATGCATGGCTGCGAAGCGATCTCTTTTATATCGTTGTTGTTAAAAAAAAAAAATGAATATCAAGGCTATGGAGACAGTACATTTATATATTGAGTACAATTGTGTGCATGTTTTCATTGCATTATTAATATATTATTAAACAAAAGTTTCTCAGTGTTTGAGTATTTATCATGTTTATATGAAATCATCGTCGTTTTATGTCATAACTCACGTGGTCACTATTCAAAATAATAAATGTGATTCTATTCTATTTCAATTTATTCTTTTGTTTAGTTCTTGGAACAACAAGAATTCACGAAAATGATGAAGAATCTCGTTACGTAAATGAAATTATCAGAAATTGTCAAAAGACGCATTTGTACATTAATTGGTTTATTAATTAACAGACCCGTGGTTTTATGATAATCTGTAAAGGTTTAAATACATTGCATTTATATAGCTGAATAAAGAGGTATATAGAAATAAAAAACACTTTAAGAGGGCTGAAATAGGCAGGTCGCCTGCTGCCTAATCCTTATTATATGATATTTTACGTCATAAAAAGTTGTTTGAATAACTATTATAGTTATAAATTGAAGACATGACATCATTGTCAACTAATAAATGTCCCTGTTAAAATGGTAAAACACAGATACATGTAAGACTAAGTGTATAAAAAAAATTACAATGTAAATTATAATAGAAGAATCCCTGATTTGCATAATATCAAAATTAAATCAATCAGTTGCAAGAGAGATCACTTTATATCACATGCAAATCTTTCTATACAGTCACATATAATTCTCCCAATATGAGTTTACAAAGATAATAAAACATTTTTATCTCGCTGAATCAAATAGCATTCCCTCAGTTAGATTACTATTTCATGGGCATGCGCCAAAATAGTAGAACTGACAAAAAAAAATCTTTCTATACAGTCATGTATAATATATAAACAGAAAATGACAGTCTCTATCATGATGATAAAATCATTTGTCAAGTCCGTGTCTCTGTGTATACATGTATATGATTACAAAAATTCCGAATAACCAAAGACAATTTTGAGAATTTTTTTTTGAAAACCCTTAATCCAATCCCCGAACACAGGACAAAACACTTTTGAAGGGGAAACCCCGTAACTCAATCCGAGCACAGGGCAAAAAACAATCTTGGAGGGGAAGCTACTTAACCAAACCCGAGCACAGGGCAAAAAAAAATTTTGATGGTAAACCCCTTAAGTCAATCCGAACACACGGCAAAACAACTTTTATAGGGATAATCCTTTAACCCATTCATGTAAACGACGATCACATGTTATGAAAACAGCTCTTAATAGTTGCAGGAGTGAGCATTAACACGTTTGTTGTGGTTTTTCTTTACGAAAGTATAGAGGAACCAATCCGAATAGAGCATGAATTATTCCAGAGAACGGGAAAACTTCAGCAAGATGACTCATAGTCAGTAAGTAAACCGGTCATGGGTTTCTGACGATGTGGCACATGTAATCAAAGCGAGTTTGTTTATAATAGAGTCCATTTAATAAAATTCATATTAAAAATAAAACTCACCTTGTAGTTCTAAGGTAGACATTTAAGATACTTTTTTCATAAGTAAACTATCACGCAACAACATGGACATCCACGCTCAATATAAGCATATTATTATTACATCATACAACTTGAATTCACTTCAAATAATGTTCATGATCACTTAATCAATATCACTAGCTCTGTGCAAATATAAACTTTTTAAGCATAAGCTTTGTTCAACAGTAATAAATAGCATATTCTTTTTTTAAGGAAAAATTTTTATGGTTCAAGTTTTACTTTCACTTCACCATTTCAGCGCACTAACTCATACAGCGATTACGTCAGAACATAAAATGAAATGACGTCAACAACATACACGAAGCAGTGACATCGGAAACATTCAGTGCAATGTGGAATTGAGATACCTGTTAAAAACACTAACTAGAGATCAAGAAGAAACAACTCTCTTAAACATTACTTCCCCAGACCACGTGGCATGGTTTTTGTTGGAATTCTCGCAGACTAAATTATGTTTTTTCAAAAATTCGACAATAAAATTTCCACTGTCTTTTCCTCTGTGGGCAACGAATTCCATCAGCAAATAGTCAACCTGAACTGTACTGAAAAACTTATCAGCTCCCTTTAGTACGTTGGCTTCAAAAGTCTCAACGTCCATTTTAATCACTACTCTTTTAAAGTTGAAGATTTCTAATAAATCATCTAGGAGAATGGCATCAACCACTAACGCCGACTGGTCGATTTTATCAAGTCCCATTTTCTCCAGTTTCTTTACATAGGTTCCACCCACGTTCTTTTTATGCGTACCGAGTGCCACTTTTTCACGTTGAAACGACAGCGCGTTATGGATCACGATCATGTGATCTGAAAGTTTACCGTCCCTCATGGATTGACACAGGCGAGCCACATTACCCTCCAGGGCATCCACAGACACAGTTGTTCGACCGAGCTTGGCAACTGTCAGTGAAAAAACACCGACGTTGGCACCGATATCTAAAAACACCACATCGGGTTCGTTCTTCAAAATATTGTGAATCCTTGTGACGAGATTTCCTTCCCACATTCCTTGTCGAATGATATTTCCAGACACCCATTGATCCTCTTCTGGAGTGTACACGTGTATAGGTGTATTTTGGGGTCCTCGAAGGCGAGTTCGTACAAACTTGCTGGAGGAATTACACAGATTCTCCTGTTTTTGCCACCCCGTATCTGTCCTTGATATCACCGTGCCCCAGAAATCAGGTTTCGATAACAGAGGTCCTGGTTTGGTTAATGGAACTGAAAGTTGTTGCTTAGCACTTTCTGTAACTTTTGTCGTGACGTCTTTTTCTGGTAACTTTAACGCAACGTTTGATTTGGTTGGTGGAGCTGAAGTTTGTTGCTTAGCGCTGTCTGCAACTTGTGTCTTCACTTCTTTTGCAGGAAACCTTATCTCAACGTTGTGGTTTGAGTTCAGTTGCAGTTTTATATTATTCTCTAAAGCCTGCCGCGCTCCTATATTACTTAAAGAATGTGAAACGGGTGCCTGTTTGGAGACAAGGAATTTGGTGTACATAGATGTATAAAGATACCCGAGAACGAAGCCAGACAGGATAGTCAGAATCACCACGTAAAATCGTTGCCGGTTTGCCATTCTTGTCTCTTGCTTATCTCCTCTATTCAACCTGAAACATAAAACAGAAGGCATTAATTCTATCATTAACACTATGTTTCAACTTCATGCAAGCGAAGCAGGAACTGTTGATAATCTGTACCATTATCATCCAGCCCCCATTCAAATTAGCATTGCTTCTTCAATAATACTTTTACGTACGTAAAAAAAATTATAATAGCCATGCCCCCCCCCCACCACCACCACTCCACCTCTTTATTAGGCTTCATCTGTGACATCCTAACTTCACTCCTAGTGGCGTCAAAAGCAAACTGAAAGTGGGTGGGGGCAAGACTTATTAAAAATCTTGACAAACAAAAAAAATTTTGGTTATGGTTAAGTATAACTTTGCCCCCCCCCCCCCCCCCTTAATAGACCCGCGCTCCATCATCTACCCTTTGTTATTTTTACCAGTAAGTGGTGGGTGCGAATGAGATCGTTTTAAATGTATTCAAAGCCACTTTAGGGTGAGAGTGTTCTGATTTTGATTTACCATGGATAGTATTCATACTCCAGGTAATTTGACTTTCGTGTCCGGAATGTGTTTCGCTGTTAATAAAAGAAGTTATAAAATGATTCTGACATTGACAATAAAAGATGTTGACATGCATTGCTTTAAATTACTTTAGTTTTGCTTAATATGCAGTGTTGCAATGATGAGCGAAATTGCATTTGTTTTGCTCCCATAGAAAACTAGTGGGAGCTGTGGGTACATGTAATGTAAAGGGCATGCATTTACATGTACAACGATGGACATAACTGGACCTTTTTCCCCAAAAAATACCTCTGTCATTGTTCTTTGGTAATACATTATAACAGTATATGAAAAAAGAATAATTTTTGTTAAAAAAACAAAACCCGGTTTCTAGATTTTCTTACCAAAACATCAGTGAATAAACGATTTAAACGATGATGTGAAAGACCCTGTGACAGAAGTGGAAAGTGCAAGGGATGAGTACATGTGTGTATAAACTGAGTCATCTTCGTCAGACAAGTGTCCGATCCGTTTGTCTCCCGTTAACCTACATGTGTACCACATCCTCATGCATTTAACCGCAGATGCCACTACTTCACTTGTCTCTGAACCGTAAACCATCAGCTCTATACAGTGCCATGGTTTCTTAAAGTATAAATTGATCCGCTTCCCGAGGTCGGCTAGCCTAAAGGTTGTTTATAAGGAGAAAGTTTGGGGCAAGTAAAGCAACAACTATTAACAGTATTAAACATAATGAAGAATTTTTCAAATATATTATTTGCACAGAATGATGTTTGATATGCTCAAAACTAGCAAATTTTTCGTGTGCAGTAAATGAAGTTTTTCGTAATTATGATCGAATGCACTAATGCTATATGTGCATGTATAGTCTAGCCCAAATTTTCTTCGCAAAGCTACAGCTAAATGTACCTATTCCAAAGATCAAAATTTGAAAGTCAATGGTTAAGGGGCGGGTACTGTTTATGCATGACGTAGCTGACAGAATTGAACGTGACGTCATGAGAAAAAGTCAACCAAGGCGCTTCTGATAGGCCTATATAATTAATCACAGCTCTGTAGAAACTGACAGGACTGAAATCTACACACCCTTTTATCGATTGGTTGAAATCTTCATCGACTGAATAAACATCACAGATTGCACGAAATAATTATGCTGATGTTAGACTCCAATTCCCATATAAGACAACTTGGCTGTTTCTTTTATTTAACGTACTGATGCACGGTATCAATAATTTAATCAATTTTACTTACTCTTTACGATCAATTCATTGATTTGTTAGTAGAAAGATGTAATAAAATATAAGCAAAAAATGCTTTCTTTGATGATTCATGCGGGTTATGAAGGAATCGGTCATTGCAGAAAAATTACATAACCCGCCAACGGGGGTTAAAACATATTTTTTTATATTGTACGAAATATACAATTGGATTGACCGCACAAGTTCAGAAGCTTTAACCGCCCTACCCCAAGTCAAAAGTTTACAGAAAGCTCCTCTCTTCTTTAACCCTTGATGGATTAAGCTATTGGATACTTGGATTGAAACTGCACGATTTTTACCGGATGCGCGTTTGTATATCACGCACTCCTCAGAAGAACTGTTCTGCAAACAACGCATAATGATAGAAAGATGATAAGCCCGCAATTTCTTAGGTGCATGTTATATGCATTATATAAATCTGTGAGGGTCTGTTTGTGGGTTGAGAATGAGATTAGTGGCGGTTACCCTCATTTTAGGAAGAGGCCTTTAAAAATTACATAAAATCAGAAAATAAAAATTCTGTTTTACATGGTCATGAAAAAGTCCGTTTTCAAAAATAAAAAATCACACAAGAAATTCTCCAATAAACCCCGTTAATAGCAACTGCTTTTTTTTTTGCTTTGCTTGTGACGTCCGTTCTACAAACCAAATCATAATATTAACTTGATTAGGTTTCAGTTGAATAATGACCGTACCTGGCCGCCATACATTAACTAGCCATATTTACATGTATACACTTAACAATATGATCCATTTCCAAAAGGTGGAAACCTTTGACACAACTATTGATTGGTGCTTATTACAGCATCAGAAAATCAATTGCTTTGAATGTCTTGTTCAGCAAGCTAGAAGGTTAATGGTTAGTTCTAGGCCTAAAAGGCAGCATGGCAATCTCTCTCTCTCTCTCTCTCTCTCTCTCTCTCTCTCTCTCTCTCTCTCTCTCTCTCTCTAGAAATAAACAGTAGCAAAACATAAAACAAACATTGAATTGACGGTCCGGTTTTTATTTTCTCAGTGAACTACTTCGGATTAAGCGGATTAAACGCCCAAAGAGTCGAACTCGGCTCTTTCACGATAAGACGCGATGACGATTATAGAAAATAAGTTTAAAAAAAGATTCTGTGGTGAATTATTCGGTCGAATGGGACTTTATTATAAAATAACTTTTTTATATTACCAAGTGTACATGTATGACATTGTTTTGTTTTTTTTACAACTCATATAGTAGCTATACTTAACAAAGAAATCCGAACTGACCAACACAGTTTTAGCATGTACTTTTAGAAAGGATAATCTTATTCACAAATCTCTATTTAAAGGCCTTCATAGATGATAGAAACATTGAATTCCCCCATTGATTGAACAAATAACACACTTCCTAGCCAGCTACTTGTGTAGATGTTAGCCTACAAGTTGACCTGAGGTCGCAACCTAAAATATATTTTTAAGTCAGAATTTAAAGTTCCAAAGTTATGTAATCTGTTTTATTTCGGATTTGGAAATGTATATTGTTGGCAAACAAAAGATTGACTACAGACGTTAAGTTTAAATGTTCACAGGGGTCCAGTGCTGCCACTGCTAATGAAAGAAACGGACATTTCGTCTTTGTTGTCCAAAACAGTGTTTATATAACGGATTTTATTAAGGTGGCTCGCTATAATAATACCTTGAAAAAAGCTAGACCCAATTCAGCAGAAAATTTCTTGTTTTTTGAAAGATAGCATGATTCAAAAGAAGTAAATATTAAGTAAAGTTTACGAAAAAGAAATGCAATTTTGGATTAAAAAGAATACGATTTTTAAAAATGAGATTCCGGAAATATGAAAAGTCCTAGGCGGATTCGAAATCGCTATCTATGGATCACGTGTTCGAATTAGCCCGGGCCGTTTGTTCATTTTTTTATACCACTGAGCTGTGATTAAAATCGACAAAATCAATTAATACAAACAATATAGCCAAACTTTTAAATCGGCTTCCTGTGACAAAGTTTTGATGTAGTGAGTCTGAGCACCTTGCATATCTAGACAAATAAACTGAATATTTGAAACTAGTATTTTAAGGATGAAATATTTGGATTTTTTCTTTACTTAATGAGGTTTTGTGGCTTTAAAGAATCTACGAGTATACGCCATCAAAACGGTTATCAATAATGAAAACGCCCGATTCTGTCCCTAACAAAGAGATATTGGTTTTTTTATTATTTAATTTTGTTTGCTATCCAACTATCCAAAGTTGATGGTTTCTTTCCTTATCTATTGATTAAATCTATTAAACCATCTCATTATAAATGAAAAAGCTTTTTTTTAATATTGATTTACAATGTAGCATTAAATTTTCACACTCGGTGTTAATTTATATTTTTTTTAAACGATTCTTATTAATTCATCACATTGTCTTGATTTTAATTTTTTTCATTATAGCACAGGGGCATCGTATCCGCTCTACACTGTATGACATATATATAAATAGTATATAATTATGTCATAGATGCCCCTGTGATTATAGCGAGCAACGGATAAATGTTTGTACCGGAGATAATTCAGAGATAAAATCTTATATCGACATTCATTACCAAAACTATTTATTATCTCGTATTACTTTGTTCTTTACTTTTTAGGATGAAAATTATACATAGTTATTATTGTATGATGTTAGTAAGTTTAAAAAAACAACATTTGTATGATATTCACTTTTACGTCAGAGTGCTGAATGCAGTACCTATTATCTTTTAAACCGGGGTTGTCTCAGAAACATAATACCGCCGCCATCTTTTTGCTCTTACTTAAATCTGCTTGGTCCAACTTTATTTCAAATTTTATGTATACCCTTAAAAACTATCGATTTGTTAAGTATGTGTATAATAATAGGAAAGTTTTAGGCTGGTTAACAAATCTTTCTAAGAAAAAGCAATATGTTTAAAGATTAACGTATAAAATTTTCCATTTCTACATGTGTATTATCGTTTATACATGTAGCTCAACAAATTATTTCAAAAGTTTTAATGTAGACCTAATGATTAATTTGTTGTCTACGTACCCAGTCTCCATAAGAGCCCTTCTTTTTTTTACTCTACTAAAAAGTTTTATAATAATTCGAAAAAGTGTGTGTGTGTGTTTGTGTGTGTTTTAATTAATCTGGCTTAATTTCAACATTATACATATGTACATGTAAATGCTTATCTTGTTCCAGTTGGGATTTATGAATCACTTAAAAAAAGATCTTTATATGGCATCGTTTTTTGCTCTTGCAGAATAAAATAAAGTTCCCTTAAAAGGCTGTATTTTTTTTCGATCAAAAGTGGCATGTTTATTTGTTTAATGATTTATTAACTGTTGAGCATTGCATCGGAGCCTGTTTTTACAATGCAGACACTCGTGTAACATTATAAAATATCGTGAATGGCACTTACTGATGTTAGGGATCTAGCTTCTTATGTGGAGTGTGTCATGAAAAAACAAAAATCCATTGCACAAGTGTTTAACTTAGTTTATTGCTTAATTTATTTCTTTCATCGTAAAAAGTTTAAAATGATACTGGATTCAAGTGGCAAAGATTGCTGTTTATTGTATAATGTAGTCTTAATTTTCTTAAAGGCCAGACAAATCTTGTTGATTTCAATGAGCGATGGCTGAAAGGCCGACTTTGAAATAGACAGGCCTACGTAACATTGCTGTTTGGCACAACTACCCAAAGTCCAATATCTTGGTAAAATGGTTCTTGTGCAGTTCATGGTTAATCTGCATGTTTTATATCACAGAAAAACATTAAACTAGGCTTGAATCTGAGCCAAAAAAAATTAAATTAAGTTTTTTAACGATCTTTAAAAAAACCCGAATGATGTGTTCATATTGTTTAGAGAAAAAAAATATACACGATTTTGATCATTATCCCAATATGATATACATTGCGGTCGCACCTTAAGACATCAATAATTGCTGGTGTCAAACTATTTAATTACTAGTATAGATGAGAGTCCTTTTTAAAATCGCCTTTAGCTATAAAGGAGGATTAATATTTCGGTCAGTTCTCACGGTCGGGTGGGTTTTAATCCCTGGTCAATAAGAGAAACAAATTCAACGTACATTTCCTAAACATGTGAGAACTCGAAGTAGTGCAGCCAGGATTCAACATGGCGACAAATATTTTTTCTATGAAATTTTCAGATGTTTGAAAGGTATTCTATATGCAGAGGCCATGATCATTTTCATCTCCATTCACATGTATAGGTAGTTCATTACGTACTTGAGAAATTCATGTTTTATGTCGAAGTTTCAACATATACATAATATGTTCATTCGATCAATATAATATTATAGCTAGAGAGGAAAAATTCAAGAACAAGAATAAAAGTGGGAATAAACCAACCGGAATATATAAAGACGGTATGAAGTCCGCACTCTGTCTGACTTTGCATACCTATACATACATGTACATGTACAATGTAAATTGTACATGTATCTAAAATAAGATAAGTATCATCCTCATTTCAATAGATACATCAATTTGTATGTAAAGTTTCTATTATGTACATGCAACAGGGCATTACATTTCTACACTAGCGTGAGGACAACCAACTCTCCCCTTTCAAATAAAGAAGATATTTTAGAAAGCGACAGTGAGGCGAGACTAATGAAGACTGAGGCATTTTATACCATAACTGTCCACATAAAAGTCATTTTCTCTTTAAAAAAAAAATCATCACACGCGTTCAAACATGTGAAACAAAATGGAACTGACCACACAAAATGTTAACCCTCACCAAAAAAAAAAAAAAAGATTTTTAAAAGTATTGTGATAATAATTAAATATTCCGTACCTGGAAAACGGATATATCCTTACTCAGAGAAAAATCAATGTAAGGCATTTCATGCTGAATATTCACAGCATCTTCAGATTTTTACGAAGCTTTGATTAGGGTATTGAAAATCGATAGGAAAATTGATCGGGTATGTACTCACGTGTAATACAGAAGCACAACACTGAAGTTCCGTGTATTTACCCTCAGTGCTTCGTCATTACAGAGGGATTAAAGCGATACAAAAGTAAGGTCACAAGTTCGTGTCTGAGTTATCTGTAGTTTTGTTTAATGCTCGTTGACATCCGTTTCTTAAGGTCAGACGACACGTTCCTCAATTTTATATAACTTTTCCCAAGAATTTGGTATTAATTTACTACTACTTTGAAAATCTTTCTTGCAAAAAAATAGGATACCTTACCAGGCATTTCTGCAAAATACTAGAGTATGCAATCTCCAAGGCTATATAATCTTTTTTCAAAATACACTTGAATTGCTGATATAAAAAAATGTACCGCACAGGAAAATTCACTATATTATATATCAGATCTTCACCGTGGCCGGGGCTTGAACTCACAACCTATGAAAGCTTCGCTCCTCGCAGGGGAGTGGCCATCGTTCTAACCACTTGGCCATCTAGGCATATATCTATATATAATAAAATTACAATCAAATTAAAAATGATTTTAAATAATAATAGTTTTACTGGAACTCTTTATAACGAGGAGATACAAAAAGATGCTCGAGGAACGTGTCGGCGCTGGATGGTTGGGACCGTTTTTAAGATTTTTAAAATATTTTTGAATTAATGATTAAGAGGTTGTCCACGCAAAATTCAGGCAGGGGTTTGCACATTTTTGTCCTGGATTTCAATGAATTTCAGTGTATCACTTTTCTCTTAACATGATTGTAATATATGTAAAATAAAAAAAATTTACAGTATGCCTACCCATTTTTTGACTCTAGTTTCTCCGAATTTTCGTATCAGTTGTGAAAATCATTTGACAAGGGGTTAGTGTTGATTTGTTTGTGATATATGGATACATTGATGTTAAAAATGTATAAACAATAGGTCTGTTACGAAAATTCAGGGAAACTGGAGTCAAAACATGGGTCGAAATGTAGACCGACTTCGGTTCAGACATTTAGACGTTTTCCAGAACCAAAAATTGAGGGCTTACGGAGAGAAGTGGATGTACATGTAGGCTATGCCTGTCCACTTCTCAAAAGAGAATACTTTTCTATTCATTATCTTTAAGAATAAGACACATACAAGTAACTTTTTGTACTATTTCTAAATTTATTGATTTTTAGCCAAATTCTTGTTTAAAAAAGAAACAAAAGGACAAAGGATTGCACAAAAAATGTTTTATTATAATTATACATATAAATTCCCGTAACAGTTTTCTAATTTTTTTTTTAAACTCTTTGGCATGCGTTTTTATATCAATAAATTTTATATAAACGCATAATAAACTAGTAAATATTAGATGTTTTTATTTTGGGGTAAAAAGGGCTCTAAATCAAGCCAGTGTTAACTTAATTTTTTTTGGGGGGTGGGGTGGGGAAGGGAGGGGGTAATTAATGATTCCTATGCATTATTTTCGGCAATCCTTCAATATTTAGAACCTTGCTCGGAGTTCAAACACAAAATCTTCTAGATTACAGTCTTACATGTACATGTGTTCTATTTTGACGTCAATTTTAGGGGATTTTTATGACAAACATGAAAAAAAAAATCCAGCAAAATCGAGGAGTTTGCACTGGGGAATTCATCGCCTTGAAAGGTAGATGTACAGCTGGATCGAGGTTAACGTTCCTTTTTCTAAACATGTTTAATCCGGCGTAACTTCCGGTCGTCACAGGAATTACACCAAAATTTGACTTCTTAAAATTGTTTTTATTATTTAGAATGGAAGTAACATTTTAGCAATAGAAATACAAAAGGTCATCTTCTCATGGTTAAATAAACGAAAAAATTCTACTTCCGGTGAGACATATCAAACATCTCAGGTAGCTTTCTTTTATAAAAATTTTGTACCCGCGAGATCTCAAAAACTGTAAGAGATCAAGATACAAAACTTATATGAATGATAGACATTTAATTAAACATGTGTTTAACGGGTTTTTATTTGGTCGTCCGTCACTTCTAGTTCTCACTCGAACCGTTCAGCAAAAGATTTTTTTTTATTCTCGGGTCAGAGATGGAATGTTGACCGAAATATTCCCACGAAAAAAAAGAGTACTTGTGAAACGTTATCCACCCAAGAGAACATTTCGGGACCCAGAGCATGCAATCCCAATATTAATTGTAATCTAATACAGATTCATAACAACATTTAATCAGTAGCATGGAAAACTTTAAAAGTGTTTATAATTTTGTGTTCATGAGGTTTTTTTAGGTATTTATTTTACCAGAATGGGATTTAACACGCCCAACCACGTGATTTATTCATTAAATACAGTTGAATTGATTTACAATAAAAAGAATATTTACTCAATCAGAATATGTCTCCTGGATGATTTTTAATATGGCTTTACAAATGATGTAACTTTTTTTTTTAGCTGACGAAGTTCATTGAATAAACTGCCGAAAATCTTTTATATTAAATTCCTAGGGATTGTGAAATTTTTGTCAGCAGACAAAGAACCAAGCTGGTAAGAAAATACGTCCAAAAAGAACCATGCTTTTTCAGTCCTTAGTGTCTGTTAAAATAGATTCACCATTGAGTCTATACAACATTCTAAAGAGCTGGCGATGATTTTGACAGGAATGAGTGACAGTGACACTTTCTTGACACTGTCATTTGCTAATACAAGGAGCTGGCAAGTTGTCGACAGGGGTTTTAGGCACAATGAATCACGATCGGTTGGTTCGTAAAAGAAAACTGAGAATGGAAGATGAATTTTTGTTTGTGAAGATCAAAAGATGATAATGATTAATGCTGAAAGATTTTAAAGATTTTAAATCCGGATTGCAGCAACATTTTCGCTTCTTGGATATACTTTTTATTACTAATTTCTCTCTCTCTCTCTCTCTCTCTCTCTCTCTCTCTCTCTCTCTCTCTCTCTCTCTCTCTCTCTCTGTAATCCCTAGTATCTGCATAGATTACTGGTTTTTATTTTTTGAACATGATATGTTGTGAACAAAATTAAAATTGAATAATCTAGCTTATATTTCATTTTCTGATCTCACCTTGACTTTGTGAATAATATCACATGCATGTAGTTTTCATATATACTCATTTATCCAGTGTATGATGCATGTTTATATATAATACATGTACCAGTATCTATACTACAATATTAAAATAATAGACTCGATTTTTTTAGCTTTAATACCGAGAAATCGGATGGGTACTGTCTTTTGTTTTATATATTTTAAACATCAGTGGTACTTGAAGATTACCAGTTTGTTTTTATATTTTCTCAATCAAGCTTCGCTAATTAATAATCAAAGAAAACTTCTTTTAAAAAAAACGGAAATCATCTGAATTTTTTGGATTTTACACTCTTGTGCATGCGCATTACATTCACGCTAAATCACGGGAGGCTTTTTAGTGTATGTTTCCAAATTATGACATTTGTATGGATAAACTCAGAAACGATATTACAAATACGCGTAAATTGTCATATATTCATTAAAGGAAATACGGGAGATAACTCAAACTCAGTGCATTTAGTATGAAAACCCCCAAGAGTTCCGAATGTCAACATGGTGTGTAAAGAAGCGAGGAAGAAAGTTGGTGAAAAGTGTTGAATTCTTCATCAGTATGAATTAATTTTTTAGATGAAAGATATTTACAGCCTCAAAATGGTTTTGTGTGAATAATTTGACTGTTATTTACAATGCAGCTTCATAAATTTTCTCCAAAATCGTTCCGGAGCGATTCTGCAATTTTTTGCTACATTAATACAGGTGAATATATATCGGAGGCGTTTTAACTGTGGTGAAGACCGGTCCCGAGGTTTTTCAGTTAGATTATTCAAACTAAGCAGAGTGTAGTGAAATCAATAGCATTATTGTAGGCTGAAAGTTTGGTTATGTAAATGTCAACAATACGGTGTGTCGATGTATCTATTTCGTAAATGTCTGATATCATATATATGCCAACCCGTGCACGCACGAATTCTTGATTGATACATTTAAAGATATATATAGTCACGTTTTGTCTGAAACAAAATAGCCTTAGTTTTAGGTTTTAATCTTGAGACGTTGGATTAAAAAAAAACTAATCTTGTGCGCTTTTCAGAGTTTTTTTACTCTCTAAATCAGAGCCGTATCACCTGCATATAGTAGAAAACTGGCAAATTCTTTTTGTATCCCTGTTCTTTTAAATGTTATGATTTTTTGATTATGTTCTGTTATTTAAACGCCGTTATCAAATAGATATGGGGAGATAGATTTACCTTCACGATGACCTCGTCTATATCAAGAAAAAAAATTGAAAAATACTAACCTTAAAACACATACCAGAACTTAATTATATAAAATTGATACCCATTTTATTAAATCTGGGCAAAAATTGAAAACTTTTTACACAAATTTTCATGAAACAGATCAAAAGTTAACTCAAAATAAGAAATATGATACCGTAATATGATATTATATGATAATGGGTTTTTTTTCTAAGTATTATTGATAACGTCATATATAACTCGTGTATTTTCTTCATTGAATCTACCTGAAAGTAAGCCCTTTTGATTACCATCGTTTAGATAATCTGAAACTTTTTTTTTTAATTCTGCAAGCTATGCATGACTAACCATTTTATATGATACATTCATAATCGAGATAGGGCGCCAGCTTTTTGGTTTAGTTTTTTTTTTTTTTTTTTTTTTAAGAAATGATTTGTCTTGTCTCCTTTTGGAAGAATTAAGTGCTGACCTTGCTTTAGGGTTACTGATTATTTGCCCAATATTTCATAACTAGGAGATCTATTTAAAAAGGTTCTGAATTTGATTTTGATTTTTGATTTTGAACGAGATCTGGGTAACTACTAGAATGTTTGTACTTTCTTAACTATTTTTGGGGATTGTCTTTTTTTTATTTAAGAAATTTAAAAAAAATTAAAAAATGATAATGCGCGTTTTAGGATGCCATTCTAAAAAAACAAATTATCAATGGCTGTACATTTAACGAAACTATTAAGTGTTCATCCTGATAAATAAAATAATTTGAAGAAGAAACATTATGTGAAATTTCTACACTCCGGAACTGATATCAATAAGACTTCTTTTTCGAAGAATTAAGAAACAATAATGAATAAATTCCATGCAAGTAAGCAAAGAAAATCAGTTCTTTTAAAATAATGAATGCGGTGAGATACAAATGCTTTATATCAGAAAAATAGTATTCATCATTAAACGGCAACATTTTGGAAATAATTATCTATTGTTTCATTTGTCATCATTTTTAATTTTTTAATGTATTTTATCAACCTATTCATTTTTCAAATTTGAGAACTATTTTGGGAAAGAATTTGAGGGACCCTGCATATATGCATCATTCGAACTTGACGATTGGAAAAAGAATTGAAGTAAGATTTTGATAATTTGATGATTATTTACATGTACTAGCATGATTTTTATATTTTTATCTATTTATGGTTTTACTTTTAAAGTTTAATTTAAGTTGGGTTATTTCTTTTTTTTGATACCATTTTACATGAAAGTAATTTGGAATTTTTCTGGTCGAAACAGCTACTGGATTTAAGGATCTCTGATCACTAGCACCCCTACACAAAAACAAATCGAGATTTAAAAACTATTTTTTTTTTTTACTCTGTACGGTTTTTGTTTAAGAGGGCTTGATGATTGTCGCCATTTTTAGACTTTATTGATCTCTTTTAAAAGGAGAGCTTCATCTAAAAACATAGGAAAATGCCAAAATTTAAAGAAAAAATATATACTATTTCCTAACTAAAAATGGTTCCAAGATAAGGACATCATATTTGAAAATTTTAGGAAGATTTGATGTTTAATTTGTTTAACACCAAGCCTCGTTTAATTGTATTCCACAATTTTCTATTGATTACCGTTATGGTTTTTTTGAATTCCAATACAATGTCATGTTTCCTACTCCCTTGCCTACAATACATTGGTATTTTACTTGTAAAAATATCTATGTAAATATGTTTTTTAAAGATGATGGCAAGGTATTAGAAGTTTATACATATATCTGTTTTTGTACATGTAGGTACGCATATCAAAGAGATTTTCATTAAAGCTGACATAAATTCATAAATACGCAATATTTACCTTTTATCTCCGACTACCCCCGTATAAGTCGTCGATCTTTATGTTCTGCTCATCGCTACACACCCCGTATATAAGGCCGAGAGTATTATTCATGCTTCACCGCATTCAGGTATTTCATACACCCGAACACATTTTATTGGACGCACAGGGGCCAAGCCCGTTTTAACATTAATTTCAATGTAACCATAAATAAAGAAAGGGGTCGAACTCTACCAGCTCGCTTCAAAACACAACAGGTGTTGTAAGTATCATGCGCTAGGACGTCGGGTTCTTGAATTTCAAAAAAATGGCAAACAAAACGAGCGATATACCCCCCTTCTATTCTTCCCCTGTTCAAATCTAGACATCGTATTTCATGGTTCTTTAGACCAATGATCTAACAAAAAATAAAGACTTTGTCACGTAAAGGAAACAGTAGTCATAGTAAGAAAATTACAGGGAAGCAGACACTTGTAGTAACTCAATTTCGAAAGACGTTTTATACCCCCAGGATACAAAAAATTCGGGTGCAAAATGTCGGTCCCTTTGTCTGCCAAAATTCTATTCTTAAAACTTATAAAACGTATACTTGTAATGGGTTAATAAGTTCGGCACGCATTTTCTTATTGTTAACGCATTTTCAAATATTCAGTCATCTTAGATGAGGGGGGGGGGGGGGGAGGGTTACAGAATTTTGCGTTTAACAAAAACGTAATTTGTTTTCTTTTCATTTTTATATCTACACTGATTTTAAAGGAAATGATGCTTCGTTTATAACTTAGCAAATTACTCATTTTGAGTCGAAAATTTGTTCTACTAGAAGAAATTTAAAACAAATGAAAAGTAAAGCACTAATTGTGTTATAATTGCATTGTTTATGTATTAAAGTAATCTATAATATTATACCGGTATTGATTTTACCTCCAACATGAAAGAGTTGTCGTCGCTAGTTTTAATTTCGCTCGTATTGACGACTTTTCCTTTGAACGGGCCAAATCGAGCTCCTCGGCTCAGAACGGTTTTTGCACAGTACACTCCGTAATGGTGAACTCCAGCATAGGCAGTTTGTATCAACACCAAACCTATAAATATATAGATCTCAGGTATACAGCAATAGGACTCAACATTCATTGTACATTCGTACCTGGGTCATTATCAAAATATGCAGCCTTTTGCGTCAGTGTCAATTTAAAGGGGGAAAAATAATGTTCTGGGGAATATATACAGTACCATTGGATTTTAGAAACTTAAACCCATATTGTTGAACAAATAAATCGACAATTTTACTGCTTAAAGTATAAAAAAAATATTATTTGTTATGAGATTTCAGTGAATTTATGTTGTCATTCAATTTTTCCAACGTCTTTAACCTACAATATCTTCAATAATATTGATGTTTTATTCCAAAAATCGCCGTTAATTTTCAAAACAACATTCATATTTTAATTTCTGCTATGCTCCTTAACAAGTTCTCTTTTAAAAACAATGAATTTGATGAGATATATGCTTGTACAAAAAGTTTTTGTCATTGGTGTTACAAGGCAAATTATATAAAAATATCTTAAAATACATCAAGTAAATAATATTGTACTACAGTTGGAATCCCCCAGATCATAGTGACATCATTCCCTGCTACTAAAAAGATAAATGTATCAGTGATGACATCATTGTGATAGAAAATATGGCAGAAAATGTTAGTATGCTCCGAAAAATACAATGTAAACTGTGTCAGTGGGATTACGTGCTATTTAAGGTTTTCTATTATGAAAGAACAAAAAAGTTTTTCACATAAATGATGAATGTTTACCACATTATAACATAGGCTATGTAGCTTAGTGTAGTATCTGTTCTCTTGGGTCATACTGCTACATTTACTATGGATACATCAGTGGTATAACGGTCAGTGGTGTAACCAAAAATTGTTGTTACACCACTGAAAAAACTGTTACACCACATGACATTATTTAATTATTTTACTTTTTCTTCCATTTCATTTATATTTTGAGCATTTTGAACAATTGTTATTTATCAATTTTACAAGCTAGACACTGTCACAATAAAGAAAGCTTGACTATTTAATTGCAATTGTGTTTTCTTAATCTGGAAAATGAGACCTGTTACACCATTGACATTATTTGAAATACCATTGACATTTTGTATGCTCTAATTATGTTTTACCCATTTAAATACTTGATTAAAAGATAAAAGTAAAAACAAATTTATTCTAATAAAGAAATGAAATTATCCACATCATATTTTTATTAAAAAATCGAATTTTTTAATGACTTATAGTGTACAATGATATATGTTATTCCACTGACATTTCACATTCCCTATTATGTTATACTAAAATCTTTCAAATACTTAAAGGTAACAAATGCTAGCTGAGCTTCAAAAACATATATAGACAAAGAGGAAGTGTATATGCATTGTATGCATAGATTTTGGAGAAAATTGGAGAAATTTCAATTTTATTATCCAAAGTGTATGATTGATATGAGCTGGTATAGTATTGAAGATGTTGTTTGTGAGATTGATGAGCCGAAGAAAGTTCGAACTCGGTACAAGGTGGATAAAAGTGTGTGGATGCCAATAGTAAAAAATATAACATCAAAGAATGAGTGAATTCATGTAAAAAAAACATCTACATGCCATTTTTGTGTCAGTGGTGTAACACTGATTATAAGTGGTGTAACAGTGTGTCTATCTTCAGATTATGAAAGAAAGAGGCACGAAAACTTTTATTTAAGATCAAATTTTTCATGTTTTAAATGCAATCAAAAATAGAAATTAGTTTATTTTACAAAATTTAACACACTTATCTCTTATTTATTATCGCTAGGTCAGTGGTGTAACTTTAAGTCAGTGGTAAAACATAATAATCAGTGGTGTAACGTGTACATTTTTCTCCAAATAAAATTAACTGACAATGATTCATGTATATTTGAAAACACCAGTGCATTTACAATAATGTCTTTATTATGCTCCATTAAAAGAAAAATCCAGTTGTGTTCTTTTTAATGCTCAAATTAAAAATTTGTTGAGTAACATCAAGACTTTTTCCCAAATGTTATGTTGGTCACTATATAAATGTGTCAAATATTTTCTGTTATCTAATTCTAATAACTTTAAATGAAGTTTGTTGATATAAACTTTATGTCCATCATTTTAAAAGAATTATTTTATTTTATTTAAGAATTTTTTCCTATACTATATGCCTGTTACACCACTGACAAAATTTTCACAGTTCATTTAATTTTAGTCTAATTATCCACCAAATGGTAGATTCCAATGTTTGCAAATTTTTAGATGTTATACTTTATTGTTTGTTAAATGTGTTTTTTGCAATCAAAGTAATTTTTTCACCAATAATTTTCTCATGTTTTACATATTTTAAAAGTCTGCATATTTTGATAATGACCCACCGTGGTCTGCATCTCAATTACAAACCTTAAGAAGGCTTGGGGTCAACATTAAGATTACAAATACGGTATCTTAAGAATTTGGTCATAATATTAAATTAAATAGATAAATATCTGAATATACTTTTGCTTAAAGTTTAAGTATTTTGCTGTTTTCTATTCATACACAGTACATGTACATGTACAAATCTCTTCGTCTCAATAAAATTAATATTAACTAAAAGAAAAGGGTCACAACGACCATCCCACCCGTTTTTCAAGCATATGCATTCTAAAAACAATATCATTATTTCATACGATCTTAATTGCCTAAAGTTAATAAAAAATCATAGATTGAACACGTTCAATTCTCAGTAAATTTCTATTCTGTGTTTTAAAGGTGCTCAACCTCGCTAACCTTTGTCAAACTACTACATGCATATAATGGATAAAATGCAAATATAGCGCATAAAGCTGATAGACACAGCCACACAAGTTCATTAAACCATCGATTTCGTTACACCTTATTGCACATAAACAGCGTGTACGCCCTGAATATTTGCGTTTCATTTAAGAGCCCGTCCTTACGCCCGACTACCGGTCAAAATTTTACGTCCCTTCCTAGCTAGGCTTAAGGTATCCAACTCCAACTCCTCAATGTTGTATCACGAGTTTCTTGAGAAGTATTTCATTGAATCTATAGACAAAACATACCTAAAAATTATAATGATAATTGGGGGGGGGGGGGTGTCAGTGTTTATCCCTCTGAGTTATGTCCAATCTTGTTTCACCTTTTTGCACCTAAAATGCAATTTCAGCCTGATTGGGATTTGTTATTAGCATTTTTGATTAAGCAAACTTATATCTTCAAATATTGTTTTAAATTATGCACAATGGTCACACTGAATTAAGGGATCAAATTTTACAAATCTAAATAAATTTGTTGTGACCTTTTTGCACTTAAAATAGACATTTTTTATAATTCTTACAATTTGATACCAAATATAATGATTTTTGATATTATTTTCATTTCATAAAATTAATCCAGTTTGCCTAAATATCAGTATCAGTTTGAAATCATAAATCATGGGGGTCAGTGATGTCAATGCATATATATATATATATATATATATATATATATATATATATATATATATATATATATATATATATATAGGGCTTCAAAATTCTCGCAAAATTTGGCTTAAAAAATTCAGACTTTTTTATATACATGTATTGGCATGATTATATTAATCAAAAGAATAGTATATTAAAAATTCATAAAATTGCTTGATTCCGTCATTTT
The DNA here is from genome assembly GCF_963853765.1 of Magallana gigas. Lineage (NCBI taxonomy): Eukaryota > Metazoa > Mollusca > Bivalvia > Ostreida > Ostreidae > Magallana > Magallana gigas. Next base: position 24,474,282 of record NC_088862.1, read on the forward strand.
CGTCTGAAAAACCTACCGCAAGATAAACTAGTTCCCCTTTCAAACTTGTTTGGGTTTTTTTTTTTATCTCAAATTGATGTTCTTCATAGATGAGGAATTAGGAATAGAATAAAGATATTTTAAAAAACAAATTAAAGTTCCGGAGTTTTCATGCCACTGAGGTTTCTTCTCAATTAATGTGCACTTCATTTTAGATTTATATGTTTTGCACTTTATAAACTTATAAAATATTTTACTAAACCGGTTTTTTTTTCTACACCACCTAGAACATGTTTACCACGTATTTAGCAATAACCTTTCAAATAATTCATTCGTTTGTAATGTGCTTCTGGGGAAAATAGCTAATAACCAATTTTTGCAGGTCTGCATCTTAAAGCAATATGAGTTGTATTTTATTAGGATTATTTTGCTGCAAAAACTGTATGATAAGTCTGCATGTAACTTAGACTTTTATGATAAATAAGATTTGAAAAAAAAATCATCATTTTTTGTCAAAAGACAGATTTTTCTTTACCCACAAGATATCAGAAACTGTGAGAGATCAAGACACAAAACTTATATGGATAATGGACATTTGATTGAACATGTGTTTAACGGGTTTCATTTGGTCGTACGTCACTTCCGGTCCTCACTCGAAGCGTTCGAGCTATAGACGGTTTTTTTTTTTACTTTTAGTTTTTTTTTTAAACTTTTTACTCAATTTGATGAACAGTAACGTGCCGTAAGTAAATGCATTAAAATATCTACTTTCAATTTCTGAAATCACTTCCGTTTGTTCGTTTCCGGTCCCGAAACAAAAACCTTTTCTCAACGAGATATAACTAAAAATTTTGAACATTCAAACTTTGAGGAAAGACAAAACAATGTTGAAGATATGTTAACTATGATCTGAATGATCCGGCGAACCTTCCGGTCGTCACAGAAAGTACTCAAAAATTGAAATTTTGTCTTTCTGTTTTGTTTATTTCATGGGCATTCCTTTACAGTATACATTACATCCATTTTCTGTTTACAAGAAAAATGCAATGGATCTTTTGTACAGATTAATACACGAGGAACGGAAGACCCTTTTGTTGCTATAGCAACAAGTGTCCAGTTTTATATTCTTTTTCTTTGTCAATTTTAAGAACTGTGTTTATTGTGAATTTATACCTTTTGACATTTGCAATCTAAATTAATAAACTTTATATTTTGGCCTTATTTTAATATTTGGTTTTATTTCGAAGTCCCCAAAGATCCTTTATTCCCCGGTACCTCAGCAAAGCGAGTTACACATAGAAACCGTTATAACACAGGTATGAGTAAGGTAGTAAGTAGTTAATTGTTTTTACTTACAGTTACTGCCATCTGTGACAAAAAAGGTCCACAAACAATGACACAAGACAAGACTTACAATATACATGTACTAGCTTGTAATGATTTTATGTTAACTGAATCCCACAGTAACACGGTGTTTAAGTGAATTAAATATTGGTTCTTATATGTACGATTATCAAAATAAACATTGTTATCACGCCTAGGTTAAGCATCTTCGCTAGCCAAGGGTTTACGATCTACAAGAGGAGCAGAGTGGATCGTAAACCCTTGGCTAGCGAAGATGCTAGGTAAGGAGTCTTATCGTTATCACACATACTTCTTGTATTAAGAAATTCGTGAAATGATAATACAGTCATTACAAACAAATCATATAACCAAATGATTCTATCAGTTTAATCGAATTTGGCCATTTTGTTTTCACATCAAGGTCAGGTCGAGGTCATTTAATATATATGTAGTTATCTGCAGTTATGTAGAAAAATGTTTAAGATATGAAGTTTCTATATATGATAGAATATCAGAATGTACGTCAGCTTATTCTGCAAAATTGGAATGAATATATAAACTTAAATTGATATTGCTCAGCCCGCATTTCCTCTAATTTTCTTAAATTTTGAAGATATTTTGTTTATTTTCTTCATGCCACCAACATTAAAATATTTCTGATTTTTACATATTATGAAGACTTTATATAAAGATAAGAATTTAGAGAAAAGCAAATATATTGACCATTTAATAAGATAGAAAATACATACGATTATATTGATTTTTTTCAAATATTGACAAATCTACTTATAGAATGAGTGCTTAAAAAGCAAATAAAAATGTAATTTGATAGGCAAATCAAATTCTAAAACTTATTCTGAAACCCAAGTATCTTATCATTAGTTCACATTAGTTAAAAAAAAATTCCAATATTAATGTTATTGTTATTTTAAAAAAATGCTAAATAGACTGGCAATCGGTTTTTAGAACGCAGTTCGCAGTTCGCAGTTCGCAATTGAATAGTGAACTGCGTTCTATAGAACGCAGTTCGCAATTCAAAATTTAGTGCGATTGAATAGTGAACTGCGTTCTATCTAGAACGCAGTTCGCAATTCAAAATTTAGAATTCATATTTGGGGCCCGCTTGCCTTATATGCATTTGAATAGTGAACTGCGTTCTATAGAACGCAGTTCGCAATTCAAAATTTAGAATTCATATTTGGGGCCCGCTTGCCTTATATGCAATTGAATAGTGAACTGCGTTCTACGTTCTATCTAGAACGCAGTTCGCAATTCAAAATTTAGAATTCATATTTGGGGCCCGCTTGCCTTATATGCAATTGAATAGTGAACTGCGTTCTATAGAACGCAGTTCGCAATTCAAAATTTAGAATTCATATTTGGGGCCCGCTTGCCTTATATGCAATTGAATAGTGAACTGCGTTCTATAGAACGCAGTTCGCAATTCAAAATTTAGAATTCATATTTGGGACCCGCTTGCCTTATATGCAATTGAATAGTGAACTGCGTTCTATAGAACGCAGTTCGCAATTCAAAATTTAGTGCGATTGAATAGTGAACTGCGTTCTATCTAGAACGCAGTTCGCAATTCAAAATTTAGAATTCATATTTGGGGCCCGATTGCCTTATATGCAATTGAATAGTGAACTGCCTTCTATAGAACGCAGTTCGCAATTCAAAATTTAGAATTCATTTTTGGGGCCCGCTTGCCTTATATGCAATTGAATAGTGAACTGCGTTCTATAGAACGCAGTTCGCAATTCAAAATTTAGTGCGATTGAATAGTGAACTGCGTTCTATCTAGAACGCAGTTCGCAATTCAAAATTTAGAATTCATATTTGGGGCCCGCTTGCCTTATATGCAATTGAATAGTGAACTGCGTTCTATAGAACGCAGTTCGCAATTCAAAATTTAGTGCGATTGAATAGTGAACTGCGTTCTATCTAGAACGCAGTTCGCAATTCAAAATTTAGAATTCATATCTAGAACGCAGTTCGCAATTCAAAATTTAGAATTCATATTTGGAGCCCGCTTGCCTCATATGCAATTGAATAGTGAACTGCGTTCTATCTAGAACGCAGTTCGCAATTCAAAATTTAGAATTCATATTTGGGGTCCGCTTGCCTTATATGCAATTGAATAGTGAACTGCGTTTTATCTAGAACGCAGTTTGCAATTCAAATTGTTGATTAGTGGACTGCGTTCTATCTAGAACGCAGTTCGCAATTCAAAATTTAGAATTCATATTTGAGGCCCGATTGCCTTATATGCAATTGAATAGTGAACTGCGTTCTATCTAGAACGCAGTTCGCAATTCAAATTTAGAATTCATATTTGGGTAGTTTTTAGCTCACCGAAACGAAGTCGGGGGGAGCTTATGCTATACCCTCGGCGTCGGCGTCGGCATCCGAACCTGGTTAAAGTTTTTGTTGCAGGTCCTGTATCTAAGTTATTACTTGTCCTATCTTCACCAAACTTGCATGGATGATGCATCTTGACCTACTCATGGACTTGAAAGACCTGAATGCTGAATCAGGGCCATGAGTTTCAGATGCTGGAGGAGGTTAAGGTTTTTGGAGCAAGTTAAAGTTTTTGGTGCAGGTGCCCTTTGATAGCAATTTATAGGTTACTACTGGTCCTAACTTTACCAAACTTGCATGGATGGTGCATCTTATGATACTGATGCATCAGACATGCTTTAATGCTGAATCTGAGCCTTAGGTTTCAGATGCTGGATGGGGGTAAGGTTTTTAGAGCTGGTTAAAGTTTTTGGAGCAGGTGCCCTTTGATGATTATATCTTAGTTATTACTGGTCCTAACTTCACTAAATTTGCATAGATGGTGCGTCTTATGATACTGATATACCTGGCAGGCTTGAATGCTGAATCTGAGCCATAGGTTTCAGATGCTGAATGAGGTTAAGGTTTTTAGAGCTGGTTAAAGTTTTTGGAGCAGGTGCCCTTTGATGATTATATCTTAGTTATTACTGGTCCTAACTTCACCAAACTTGCAAAGATGGTGTGTCGTATGATACTGATGCCTCTGACAGGAAGGAATGCCGAATCTGAGCCATAGGTTTCGGATGCTGGATGAGGTTAAGGTTTTTAGAGCTGGTTAAAGTTTTTGGAGCAGGTGCCCTTTGATGATTATAATTTAGTTATCACTGGTCTTAACTTCACCAAACTTATATGGATGGTGCGTCTTATAATACTGATGCACCTGACAGGCATGAATGCTGAATCTGAGCCATAGGTTTCGGATGCTGAAGGAGGTTAAGGTTTTAAGAGTTCGTTAAAGTTTTTGGAGCAGGTGCCCTCTGATGATTATATCTTAGTTATTACTGGTCCTAACTTCATAAAACTTGCATGGATGATACGTCTTATGATACTGATGCACCTGGCAGGCTTGAATGCTGAATCTGAGGCGTATGTTTCGGATGCTGGATGAGATTTGTTTTTTTGGAACAGGTCACATATTTTATAGATAATAGCTTGCATAGTTGATTTAACTATAATATTAATGAGGTAGCAGAGGTAGCTTCAGATGCAGATCTCCATTATCAAGGATGCTAAAAAAAAGTATCCTATCTAAAACCTGCTTGATAGATGTGTTCGTTGTTAAATGATATAATATGATTCCTATGATATAGTATTGTATGATATGATACACTATTGTTTTATATGATACAATATTATATCATATATTATATTGTAAAAAGTTATATGATACGATATAATATTGTATCAATTTTTTTCGTACATTATGATATGATATTGTATTGTGATATTGTTATGTATAGTATTGTTTATTATGATACAATATTGTATAATATGATATTGTATAATATCACATATATTATATTTTATCACATGCTATTTCATATGATATTGCAACATGATATAGTATCATATGATATGATATTGTATAATATATATCATATCATATCATATCATATGATACGATATTGTATAAAATGAGATTGGTTTATATAATATATTATTATATCAATATATGAAAATGTATTATATGATATTGTATAATGTGATATCATATGTTACAATATCATATTTCATCATTATTTATTACAGTATTTTATTGTAATATATGATATATATTGTACTGGTATCATAGGATGTAATATAGTATTTTATATTATCGTATTGATAAACATTGTATCATATTATACCCTATGAAATGAACATATGATTATTATACAATTTTTATTATATGGTATTGTTATACGATATTTTGTCAAAACAGTATCCATGTATATCCAAGATCATTAACTATAATTTTAAATAATATGATAAAGGTGGTCTCATAAAGGTGATTCCTCAAAAAGGTGTTCCCTCGTCTCGGTGAACTTTGTAATCTGTTATTACCTATGTTTAAGAATCGGGCTTATATGCAATTGAATAGTGAACTGCGTTCTATCTAGAAAGCAATTCGCAATTCAAAATTTAGAATTCATATTTGGGACCTGAATTTTTCAGGGGCATCTACTAGTGGTATTTCACTACCACTGTGAAAATATGGTGATGCAGTTATCTATAGTTTCTGAGAATCGGGCTTATATGCAATTGAATACTGTGGTTTCATTAATATTCAAGGGCATCAATTTTCGTGGATAAAGTGAAAATCACAATATCAAGTATACGTAAATTAGTGGCCAATGAACCTATCAATACAAAATGTTAATTAAAATTGCACTTCAATGAATATCTAATTTCGTGGATCAACTAAACAATGATCCACGAAATTCATATCCTTATCTAGTGACACACTAGTAACTATATTTTTATTCATATGCACTGATAATAAATGAAAATAATATATATATTTCAAAGTACATTTTATTTATTTTTTATCCATGCTTGCGTGCATGCATATTTCAGCATGCGCAGTCTAATATTTCCGGACACGACTTCCTACTAGACTGTGAAACTTGCAAAGTTGCGTTAGCGCTACGGCGTGTTAAGCAAAGTTGTGTTAGCGCGACGGTGTGTTGTGCAAAGATCCACGAAATTCATATCCTTATCTAGTGACACACTAGTAACTATATTTTTATTCATATGCACTGATAATAAATGAAAATAATATATATATTTCAAAGTACATTTTATTTATTTTTAATCCATGCTTGCGTGCATGCATATTTCAGCATGCGCAGTCTAATATTTCCGGACACGACTTCCTACTAGACTGTGAAACTTGCAAAGTTGCGTTAGCGCGACGGCGTGTTAAGCAAAGTTGTGTTAGCGCGACGGCGTGTTGTGCAAAGTTGTGTTAGCGCGACGGCGTGTTGTGCAAAGTTGCGTTAGCGCGACGGTGTGTTGTGTACATGTGTTAGCGCAATGTCTCGTTTATCTGAACGCGATGTCGCGCTAATGCAAATGGCCCTATCCGGACACCATACAGATCTCAAAAACTATAGATTACTGCATCACCAAATTTCACAGTGGTAGTGAAATACCACTCGTAGATGCCCCTGAAAATTTCGAGCCCCAAAAATGAATTGCAAACTGTGTTCTTGAACACAGTTCACTATTCAATTGCATATAAGGCAATCGGGCCCCAAATATTAATTCTAAATTTTGAATTGCGAACTGCGTTCTGGATAGAACGCAGTTCACTATTCAATCGCACTAAATTTTGAATTGCGAACTATTCAATTGCATATAAGGCAAGCGGGCCCCAAATATGAATTCTAAATTTTGAATTGCGAACTGCGTTCTATAGAACGCAGTTCACTATTCAATCGCACTAAATTTTGAATTGCGAACTATTCAATTGCATATAAGGCAAGCGGGCCCCAAATATGAATTCTAAATTTTGAATTGCGAACTGCGTTCTATAGAACGCAGTTCACTATTCAATTGCATATAAGGCAAGCGGGCCCCAAATATGAATTCTAAATTTTGAATTGCGAACTGCGTTCTAGATAGAACGCAGTTCACTATTCAATCGCACTAAATTTTGAATTGCGAACTGCGTTCTATAGAACGCAGTTCACTATTCAGTTGCATATAAGGCAATCGGGCCCCACATATGAATTCTAAATTTTGAATTGCGAACTGCGTTCTAGATAGAACGCAGTTCACTATTCAATCGCACTAAATTTTGAATTGCGAACTGCGTTCTATAGAACGCAGTTCACTATTCAATTGCATATAAGGCAAGTGGGTCCCAAATATGAATTCTAAATTTTGAATTGCAAACTGCGTTCTATAGAACGCAGTTCACTATTCAATTGCATATAAGGCAAGCGGGCCCCAAATATGAATTCTAAATTTTGAATTGCGAACTGAGTTCTATAGAACGCAGTTCACTATTCAATTGCATATAAGGCAAGCGGGCCCCAAATATGAATTCTAAATTTTGAATTGCGAACTGCGTTCTAGATAGAACGCAGTTCACTATTCAATCGCACTAAATTTTGAATTGCGAACTATTCAATTGCATGTAAAGCAAGCGGGCCCCAAATATGAATTCTAAATTTTGAATTGCGAACTGCGTTCTATAGAACGCAGTTCACTATTCAATTGCATATAAGGCAAGCGGGCCCCAAATATGAATTCTAAATTTTGAATTGCGAACTGCGTTCTATAGAACGCAGTTCACTATTCAATTGCATATAAGGCAAGCGGGCCCCAAATATGAATTCTAAATTTTGAATTGCGAACTGCGTTCTATAGAACGCAGTTCACTATTCAATTGCATATAAGGCAAGCGGGCCCCAAATATGAATTCTAAATTTTGAATTGCGAACTGCGTTCTATAGAACGCAGTTCACTATTCAGTTGCATATAAGGCAAGCGGGCCCCACATATGAATTCTAAATTTTGAATTGCGAACTGCGTTCTAGATAGAACACAGTTCACTATTCAATCGCACTAAATTTTGAATTGCGAACTGCGTTCTATAGAACGCAGTTCACTATTCAATTGCATATAAGGCAAGCGGGCCCCAAATATGAATTCTAAATTTTGAATTGCGAACTGCGTTCTATAGAACGCAGTTCACTATTCAATTGCATATAAGGCAAGCGGGCCCCAAATATGAATTCTAAATTTTGAATTGCGAACTGCGTTCTAGATAGAACGCAGTTCACTATTCAATCGCACTAAATTTTGAATTGCGAACTGCGTTCTATAGAACGCAGTTCACTATTCAATTGCGAACTGCGAACTGCGAACTGCGTTCTAAAAACCGATTGCCAAATAGACTCATGAATCTACAGCAATTCTGAACTGCAAAAACATGTTACATTTTCTTACGCCAATGTTCCGCTAAAAATATAGCCATTGTTAGATTCTAAACTTTGTAAACTATTTCTTGTTAGTTTAACAAGAGAAAAATGATATTTTAATTTTCGTTCATCTTGATTAAATGAACATTTAATCAAATTTACTTTTGACAAGCTGAAAACCAGAAAAGACCCATTCCTTAAGGTACAGTACAGAACCATGCGCGGATCTAGAACGAAAATTCACATAATCAGGTTACCGAAAATAGGCTCCGAATCGTCACTGGCAAAAAAATATTATCCCTCGCACACCAGGGAAAACTTTTTAGATCCGCAAATGATGACTAATAACACACAATAAGCATTCAAAATTGGTATGGCTAGTCAAAACATTTGGTGATGGAAGTTTGTAAAAGTCTGGTTAAATAAAGCAAATAAACTTTGTGAATTTAAAAAACTAAGTGGATATTTTTTACCGTTACCATTTCCACTGCATTTTCACATTGCAGTTTAAATGAAATCCAAAAGATTTAGAGTTGTTTTGAATAGAGGTGTTTTCTTTGCGAACAGAACTATATTCCGCAGGTGTAAGTTTTGTACCTTTTTATATTAAAAAAAATGATCTTTTTAAGGCCACAAAATATATATTTCAATGATTAAGTCATTTATACTTATAAATAAAGACATTTTGCCAATAAGCTACGAAATGCCTGCACCCGAGTAACTAACTGCTTACACCTTTAATTAGTTTTTCAGCACATGTGAGTTGATGTCCGTAAGATTAGCTATAGTTGAATTTGACCTCATAAGTTATTATTGTAAGATAAATTAAAAATCTATTTTCATTTTCGACAAACCGGTCCGAAATAGCAAATACAAGTTGCTGTCCTTTAAAAAAAGGACTGCAATACGTGGACCATTTGCATGTGTTTCCAACACGAAAACGTGAAAACCGTTAGATTATCTGAGATTCCACTGACTGAAGGGTTCATACTTCTAAAATAATTACGATCTATATAAAGATTGCATGTAAAGTATCAGGCATTCGGCGAATTCTACTATTTGCGCACACATTACGCTTCGCACTACTTTGTTATACATGTACTCTGTCCCGAGTTTTTGCTTCCATCAATTTTCGCTTGATATTTCGATAATAATAAATACCTTTGTGCTCAAACTACGTTCATCCACTAATTATGAAAAATGTCCAGATAATCTGTTTTGAAACGCCCCCTCTACCGCTTCAGGTTTCAATACACATTCTAAGATAGAAAGTCTACGGGGATTTTGCATTGCATCAACCATTACTAAACCCGGATGATAACGTTTAAAATTGTGCGAGGTGTCCCGAGTACTTCCGAATGGAGAAAAGATGTAAACATTTACCATTATAATTTTGTTTTCGTTCCTGTAAACTTTTATGAGTGAAAAGGGATAATATGTCAATGAAGATATCTTGGATATTTTCCATTTCATCGATTTCAACTGTACTTCTTAAACAGATTTGTGTATTTTTATTAAAAAAATCACCAAAAAGCTATGGAAGCAATAACTAGGAACAGACTATAACTATGCAATGACAGTTTTGTGTAAATTAATTTCACATTTTGATGTATTTTTCTTGAGATATAAACTTTTATACAGTAATATAATTATTCAATCATCTATTATATACAGTCACACTTGTTCAATCATACTTAAATGCTTAAAAATTTTAATCGGGGAGTACTCTAGCCTCGCTTACTACATGTAAGGAGTAAAGTTAAGCTACATGTGTATTCGGTAAAACAAGGCAAATTAAGCTATTTGATGCATGTTGTAGTTTCGGCATAACAATACCTTATTTCATATTACTGACAGTTTATATCACATGCCGTTCATTTCTTTAAAAGGAATACTGTCTGTGCTGTTTACCGACAAGTTTATAATTACAGCGCCTTTGAACTTATGTGTGCATTTGGAATGGAATCCCGATCCTGATTCAGATAAACGTGTGCTAGCCTGGTTCCCTGAGCTACCCATTACGCACAGGAACCAGGCTAGCTCATGCGCAGGCTGAATTTTCCCCATAGCATCCGGTTTAACCTCGCTTGTATATTTTCAGCGTGGACCTCAGGGTCCATGCAATGAGAGCTAGTAAGGTGGTTACATGCTTTGGCGGATCCAAGTCAGTGGGATTTTGCATCAAAATATATACTCAAGTTCCATGATCTACGAAGTAGCAACCCCGCGATACCAATTTTGAAGAAAAGAGTATAATGAGGGCCAGATAGCTGTGGCCAATTTTATACTTTATATTGATCTCCTTTGGAAGAAGCGCTCCAAATAAAGATATAAAAAACATAACATTTACTACAAGTCATTTAATAGTTCAATTATAAAAGCTTGCAAACTCAAATAAAAACAACATATGTTTGTAAAACACTTGCCCCCCCCCCCCCCCCACTTCTTTGGAAAATTCTGGGGGAAAAATAAACAGAAACTGCAAATAATTGAAACCTCTGTAAAGGAAATGAACAGATGTACGTTTGATTTTTTTTTAAGTTCAAGGCACATAAGTCTGTCAAAAAAAAAATGCTTCATCGTACCAAAAATTAAACTTGACCTAGATATTATAAAGAATAATCTATATACCAATTTTCATATCAGTAAGTACAACGTTAACCTCTGCGAAGAAAATGAACGGAAACTGCAAATATTTGGAATTTTTCTAGGTCTAAGGGGCATAACTCTGTCAAAAATTTCTCGATGGTAACCAAAATCAAATTTGATCTACATATTATTATGGTTAACTTGTATACAAAATTTCATTTCAATTATGCATCCTCTGTGAAAAAACTGAACGGAAACTGTTGGTGGACCGACCGACAGACACAGCAGCAAAGCAATGTGCCCTCCCTTCTTCTAAGGGGCATAAAAATTAAGGTAGATCTAATGTGTAATTAATTGACCACCAAGCTTCCTTAAAAACGAATTTATGAATCACGGCATTTATGAATTACAAATATCTAAGCGAAGTCAATAAAATAGCTTAACCAAGAAAAATCATAATCATTTACCCCCCCCCCCCCCCACTTGATTTCATAATGACTCTATTAAAATGGCGCAAATTGTTTAATGATATTATACGCTGCTAAAAAAAATATCTATCCAAACCATTACAAAGTTTAAGAAAGAATTCTTTCTCATCAAAAATAAAAACAAGAGGCCCAGGGGCCACATCGATCACCTGAGAACAATAGTCATAACTCTGATCAAATCAGTAATACAGAATCTAATTCAAAATATCTTGACAGTTTAGTAGAGTATATCTTTCACAAAAAGTATAAAAAATCTGCCCATTTTTTATTCCAAATTTTTATGATAAAATTCAAGCCCCTTTCCTTGTTTCAGTATTAGTAAAAAGATTTTCTCTATTCCTATTTTAAAATCCCCCTTTTTTGGCCCAACCCCTCATCTGGGAATCGTGATTTGATCAAACTATGGTCTGCACAACCTGTGTCTTTACACAAGTTTCAGCTTTTAGGGCTTAATGCTTTTCTAGAAGATTTTTAAAGATTTTTCTATATACATGTATATATTCCTACATGTATGTAAAGATTCGACCCCTCCCATTCTGGCCCCACTATATTGCCGGAGATCATGATTTTAACAAATCTAAATATACACTACCTAAGAATGTTTTCAAACACGTTTAAGCTTTTCTGGCCAAATTGTTCGTGAGAAGATTTTGAAAAATACCAACGAATTTTAAGTACTTCTAAATTATTTCCCATTTATAGACGGCGTGGCCCTTCATTTAAAAAAACTTCAATCCCCTTCACCCAATGATACATGTGCCAAGTTTGGTTGAAATTGGCTAAGTGGTTCTGGAGAAGATCAAAATGTGAAAAGTTTAGGACGCCGAAGACAGACAACAGACAAATTTTTTTTTCAGGAAAGCTCAGATGAATCTTCGACTCAGGTGAGCTAAAAAGGGTAAAAATTTTTATAAGTTTATATCCTTCTTTGAACACTTTAACGATACATAAAATGAAATTTCGGTGTAGCATTTCACCTTACGATACGCGAAAAACTGGTCCTGTACATTTTAAATTAACTCTATAATAAGCCAAAGGTGTGCCAATACACAAGATTGATAAGTGTTCAATTTTAAAAGCGAATAATAAATCAAACACACACTATACAAAAGTTTAAAATACGAAAAAAATTCCTCCGCGAATTGATGAGACTCCATAAAAAGTGCTTTTTTAGGCTATATACTGAAGCCCGTGTGGCTTGGCGTTGATAGCAGTGAACGCCTTCTTTCGTTTTTCTTCCTCCTCTTCATCGTCCGAGTCTTCTTGTGCGCGGTAGTCGTCCTTTGACCTGATGCAGCAGAACCACAGCATGCAGATGACGGCGATGATGAAGGAGAAGACACCAAAACCAATAGCCATTCCTATGAAGCCAAAGCGAGCCGGAGGAGTCGATTTGTCAAATGTCTGAAGATAAGCAAACAAAACAATATTTAGAGAGTTTTTTTTTCAGTTTGATTGATCTTTAAATATGGTATTATAACTATTTAATCTTTCAGTTTGCTCAAAAAGTTTCCCTTATCCAGTTAAACATGCAAAGAGGATAAGAAACATTTCGAAAAAATATGTCAGAATCACTTTTCCTGAAAGGAAAATCATGTTTGTGTAATGTACTATATGATCACAGTTTTCTCCCTTACCACAAAGACTGGGTGCCTTAAAATACAGACACATTCTGCTTTTGAAAAAATCTGTCGGAATCGCTTTTTTTTTTAAAGGAATAATGTATAGTGTTTTTGTATTTTACTCTAACGATAGTCTTCTCCCTTACCACAAAGCATGGTGCCTTAACATACAAGGCTATGCTACCTTTAAAAAATCCGACGGAATCTGATATTCTTTAACCGGGCAATGTATTTTGCTTGGGTTCGGACGAGGATGACGCAACGTCACGTGATTGACGTCTTCCCTTACAAGATTAAGATGGCAACATGGCCGACTTTAAGTAATTTACATTGCATTTCTTAAGCTAGTGTATACATATACTTGTTTACAAAATGTTCAAATCTTCGACGAAACAAAACACTTATTAGGGTTGCCACTGAATTTCAACGGAATTTCTTAAGTTCATAGACGACTCGGCTTTGCCCTACTATGGAAATGATTAGCCCGACAAATTTTCCGTACACGGCAAGTGACAGACCTAACAAGTAATAAATACTTGCAATGTACTCTAGCGAGAGTGGTTGTTTTAAGATACATGTATATTACTTTAAGATATAATGAAATAATCAAAAGCTTTGTGTTTAGATAATGGAAAATAATCAAATTTTAACACCAAAATATTAGGATATTTGATAGTTTACGACTAAAAAATCATATATAAAATGTTCAAGTAGATTTGATCGTTAATTTGTTGACCATTCAGTCTTAAGATTCAGATAGGGATATCGTTATACCATTCCGTTTTTTCCGAGTGCTTTCCCGTCTTCGCTGTATTCTACAAACCACCACGGTTTTGTGGTTGTCTCAGGTACCGTGGTGGTTGTTGGTGCAGGCGTAGTAGTAGTCGTAGTAGTAGTCGTAGTGGTCGTAGTAGTAGTCGTAGCGGGGGCGGGAGTTGTGATGACAATGGGCACAAACTCGTCTAGAAAACAGATGATTTGCAATATATGTTGCACTTTTTAAGGCAGTATACGTACTTGTTATGTGATTCGAAGAGAGAGAGAGAGAGAGAGAGAGAGAGAGAGAGAGAGAGAGAGAGAGAGAGAGAGAGAGAGAGAGAGAGAGAGAGAGTCCCGACCTTTACAGAGATATGGGTAAGTATTCCAACACTCTTTGTCCGTCCATTTGTAGAAACCGTCGTTATTGGAGTCGTAACGTTTGAGTCGCCCACACATACAACCATTGGGATCAAAGCCATTCCAAGGGAGTGAGTAAAACGCCGAACCGTACGTCAGAGCTCCGGATCCGTCTTCATGATAGTAGGTATTTCCGGAGGTGCATTTTATTCCGAACCACAGCCTACTCCAATCGGTTGAACTTTGAAATGTAAGGAATCAATGGATAAATGATTTTTCAAAGGTTAATTACCTCATGATTATGATGATCGGTATTTTCACCTGTATCTCTTAACAAAAATTAAGTTATACATACATATACATTATATACTAATAAATTGCAAATACAAAAATATCGGAATCCCTCATCCAGTCCGGCATGAACCTTGCAGAAGCACTAATGGGATTGGTGCGATTTTCGTCATGAAAGTGTAAAGGAGCCAATCAGAATAGAGTATGAATTTTATCGAACACTAACAAATAACATGAATTTGTCTGCGGTCAACAAGTGTGTGCAAGATTGGCTGTGGGTTTCCGATGATGAAAGAAACCTATAATGTTCTTGATTAAGCAAATTATGCATCAGAAGACTTAGTATTTGACACAATTATAGCCTCTTTAGCCATTGTAAATGAAAATACATTTTTCTGGAGTTTTTTTTATCTTTACTCTAATGAATCTTAACGTGCTTACAAATTTCGTTTGATCCTCGCTTGAAATTTGATGATATCGTAAGACTATATTATAAGATTCGAAATTAAAGGAACTGTTTACGAATGATTTAAGTTATGCATGTTTGATTTGTAAATAAAGAACCAAATTATACAAAATCGATCTGTTTAAGGAAGCTACTGATCAACACATTAATATAACATATTTTATATTTTTTCAGCCATTACCAACTTAAATAACCAACTACATAACTTAGAGAACTTTGTGAAGAAAACAAAATCTAGATTTTAAATTCTAAAACAATTTTCTTTATGTTTAAACCAAGCTTTTATTTATAACGAGGGTGATATACTGTAAACCAATTTTTATTCGCGGCGACTTTATTTCGCGATTAACTGTCAATAAACTGGTTTGCAACGAATAATGTTCGCGATCCATCATCCAGCCTTATCCACACCTGTAATGTTATAAAAACTATAGACAAATAATTAGTTCGCGGCGAGAAATATTCGCGACAACAAGGCTCTCGCCTACCTCGCGAAAAATTCTTGCACGCGAATAAAAGTTGGTTTACAGAACTTGTAGTCTAAAAAAAACCATGACCATCCAGCTCCTCAATATTAAGATCTTTCTTGTACAGTTATATGTAATCATACAAATGCTACGTACGCTATTGCCCGTTTAACGTTGATGAATTGACTAGCGGCATTGTGGGCGTCCAGGTTTGGTAAGGAGGCAAGTTTCATGTTGTTTGACTCACAGCCTGACTTTGCTGCACTCCATGATGCGTAGGATGACACTAGGTGGAATCCTTATTCAAAAAGATAATGAGAACAAAACTTTTTTTTATATATCTGCACATATTTTTTTACATTTAAGCACCTTCTTGCATATTTTCATTGGTTTTTTTAAATTTTTGTTTGACATCTTTATAGATATTTTTACAATCTTGCACCATACTTTTTATTCATAAACGGCTTCATGTCCTTCTCTTCTAATACTTTTTATTTGCGTTATCCTTTTTTGGCGTGAGTATCACAGGGGCCAAGCCCGCTTTAACATTATTTTTAATGTAACCATAAATAAAGAAAGGGGTCGAAATCTGATCTAGTTAAAATATACCAGCTCGCGTCAAAAGCCAAATATATAAATTAATTTTTATAACACCTGCAATATGCATGTATTTTTCAAACAAGTAATGTCTGGGATACACTCTTGTCGACTTTCAAGTTGATGGAGCTTAAAATAGCGGACACATACGTCATTATTCTCTAGAAGTCGCCAGTTTATTTTTACTCGGATATTTACCGGTCCAGGGCTCACGATGGGATTTTGCCTATGACAAGAGCAATATTGCAACAAGTCGAGAGACATTCGCATTAATCTTTTAAAATCTTACATCAAACGCATCCTTAAATTCCGATAAAATTCCTTAAATACTCTCCAAGCTGAACTTTTATTCTGCAGCCACATCAACTCCTGACCAGACCGGCCATTGTGATAGCTAATGTTAAACTCAATTTCATTGGTTAACATTCCTGATGGTCCAATCAGAATCAGTCTTTCTCGAAGACGTCAAAATGACTGGCCCTGTCAGAAGTCTATGTAGTTGCAGAATAAAAGTTCATTATGGAGTTTTTGTATGTAAGTAGCGTGTGTTTGATGTAAGATTTTAAAAGATTAGTGCGAATGTTTCTCAACTTGTTGCAATACTGCTGTTGCCAAAGGCAAAATCCCATCGTGTGCCCTGGACCGGTAAATGTCCGAGTAAAATTAAACTGGCGACTTCGAGAGAATAATGACGTATATCTCCGCTATTTTAAGACCCATCAACTTGAAATTCGGCATGAGTGTATCTCAGACATTACTTTTCTGAAAAATACATGCATATTGCGAGTTTTATAAAAATTAATTGATTTATTAGGCTTTTGAATCGAGCTGGTAGTTTTTTATCTGGGTCAGAGATCGACCCCTTTCTTTATTTATGGTTACATTGAAATTAATGTTACATTGAAATTAATGTTAAAACGGGCTTGGCCCCTGTGGTGAGTATGTTACATTAAAAAGTAAAAACAAAACTCGAGTCAAATTTTGAAAAAATGTGATTGGGTATTACAAATTTATGCGAGAAACATGCTAAACGAAAGCCATTGCAGCGGTGCAGTTTTAAGGATTTAGAATAGGAAATTCAGTAGAAATTTATATCTTTCATTTAAATAAATGAATTTAAGTACACATATGTGCATGAGAGAGGCTATGCCTACACAGAATTGAATGTGCAGTCATGCAAGCTTCATTAGCGTAAAATAATTCATGTATCGGATACTGAGTATATCAATGTCATTCACAACATACGTATGCAAGAGACTTGCTTATTATAAAAATCCCATTTTACAAAGCAAATCTATTGTTGCTATGCAAATATGAGGCTTGAATCGCTCGAATAAAATTCATATCTCAGTATATTTACATCATCCAGTGTCTTTGTCTGTGATAACACTACGTGTTGATTTTGTACTATATAACCCATAATACAAATGACGCCAAATTGAGGCGCCGGTGGGGTTTGCTTATTTAAAGTTAAAGATTTAATTGTACGATGGCTTAAAATTATATAAATATAAGTAATAAGGAATCATTCTTTGAATATTATGAGGAGATAATTTCGGTCGGGGCGTGATCAAATTATCATAAAGCCCTTCGGGCTTTATTGGATTTGATCACGCCCTGACCAAAACTATCACCTCATAATACTCAAAGAATGATTCCTTATTCCTTATAAATATCACAGTACAGGCGTTATATGTACCTGTAAACTGTAAATAGGGTTATTTTCGCCCCGATTTATTTTCGCCTTACTCCACTTTTGTACTGTCTTAAGTACACTCAGACAAAGTTGTGTTTATAACGAAATAGTCTGAGCCATTTAAATAAGCCGACTGTTAAATTCTCCAACTAGCAACGAGGGCGAAAGGGGCGAAAAAAACTCGGGGCAAATATTTCCACGTTTGCAGTATATGTACATGCTATAAAATATGTTATACTGAATTCTTTGAAACACATGACTAAAATATAGCAATTATACAGTCACGAATGTACCTTCGCAGAGAAAATCCTTAGTTTGTGTGCAAGAATCTGGCTTGAACAACAACCCCGGTCCCCAGTCAAGTCTGATGCAAGTCTTGGTAGGATCATCAGCTGGAGTGGTTGCATCTCTCCAAGGGTATGTACCAAAATTGGCGTACGCCAAGGGATTGCCATCAATCCATTTGTATGTATGTGTTGTTGCCGATAAGTCGCGCTCCAGGCCAATCCAAGGATGGTCGCCCTTGCTAGTAAAAGATACAAGACATAACATAAATTGGTTGTTATTATCTATCTGTGGACGTTCAACAGAAGGTGTGTGTTTGCTAGCCAAGGGTTTCAGATCATTCAGAAACCCTTGATAGCAAAGCTGTAGGAGGCCCTATATGCAAGTAGTTCTATTAAAAAATTGTTACAATTCGGTTGCAAAAGATTGAATTACAGTCCAATATCTAATTTTTTTAAAATTTTGTTTGTTTTATTTTTCTCAAGCATATCTAAATGACGCCTTTTCACGTGACTTCCCGTGATATTCCCGCATGGCGCAGTTGCTTACCGATTATGGAGGTTGAGTGGTTAAATTATTTACTCATCTCATTTGCCTTGAAATTTTGAATATGATATTTTTGTGTGCATCACTCATTAGTAAATACAAAAATCCAAACATTTTTGTTTCAAATTGTCCTATATCTTTATCTCATTGACCAAGGTAGGGTAATGAACTAATAGAGAAATGACCTTGACCATCCATTAGAGTGGTATTGAACGTCTTTATATTAAATACACATTTCTTAATCTTTATCTTGATTTCTTAATTCTTATATCAAGTACAATTTTACTATTTTTATTCTTTTCCAAAGTCGTTACCTTATGGCATATTGCAATGTGTTTAGAAATTTAAATACGAATCTGTAAGTAAAGAGTACAAATCCCGCAGGGACTTTAAAAAGTTTACGGTTTTCACCTTTCCAAAGCATTAATATCGACAGGTGATCCATACTATCTTAATTGGGTTTTTTTTTTTTTGTATAGCTAACCAAGTAAACTGTTTTTGTATTCAACGAACGTTCCATTTTGCCAATATACCCCTACTTACCCCCAGAGTTGGTCATATTCCATTAGGAAAGCCCTCGCTTCCTCGTACTCCGCCAGGGTTTCTAGCACAGCCAATCTTAGACCAATGGACTGGCAGAAGGTTTGGGCGGCCGCCGGGGTGACTCCAGCATTTATTCCATAGTAAAACCCAGACACTGTAATATGAAGTGTGGTGATAACAGACAGTGTTAAAAATCAAAAGTCCAGTGGATAATAAAAAACAAGAGTATAGCAAACAGGGACCTCTGCTAAAAATGTCAGGTAGTAGCAGATGACATGGAGAAGTGAGCATCCTTTGCTGACCGGTTACACCCGCAGTGTGCTCTTTGTCGTAATCGGGAAAACGGACAAATCCGTAGACAATTCAGTGATTAATTATGGCCTAACAATTACATGTAGTATGGAAAAAAAAACACGTTAGTCAGCATTCGACCCATAAGTGGAAGATAATATTTGCTGAAAAGGTCGTAGAATTTTTCGAAATGAAGACTTCAATTGAGACTGTGGATAATCTTGTTTTACATGTTCTTGTTCATAACGTCTAGTCTTGTATATTGAATCAAAGAAACAAATCTTCATATGCAGGTGAAGTCATCTCTTTTTATGGGCGTGACATCTGCCACATTTGTCCACGTAACCATTTTCAAAAATATTTCATGGTCATAAAAATTATTACACACTTTCCAGATAAAATCCTACACTGCTTTATGTACAACGTTGCATTCAAAACAAGATTTACATAGAAATATATATATAAATATAAATATATATTTAGCTGAGGGTAGTTCGATAATTATTGAGACAAATTTTACATTTTCCTCTCTTAGTGTTGAAAAATTGGCATTACAATTTTATTGACAAGTCACAAAAAGAATTTAACAAAAAAGCATATGTATTTAAGGAATAAACATTATACGTACATTTATTTATTTTGTTTATTGCGAATGGTCCGGGTCACTGAACTTTAGCAAGTTTAACAGCTTTCCAGAAATGATCCATTTATGTCATGGGATAAGTTATTTTTATTAATGTCAGAATTTATCCTGGTTTACGTTCTAGTGAATTTTCAAGAGTCCAATGCCACATTGATCGCTTTTTCTTGCATAGTTACAAGTAAGCATTGGCAAGTAGAAGCTAGAAACTAAGGGCTTATCTATTTTTTCCAAGAATTTCAAAATATCTCAATAATTTAAATGGACTTTGACACGATATGAGCTCAAATTTTTCCAAATTTTTTTTTTCATTTTTGGTAATTTTAATGGTTAATATGAATGTTTTTAATGCTTTGTCAAAATTTGAAGTTCAGATATAGAGTTACAAACAATTACCGAGGTTAAAATTCTTTGTTTTTTAAACAAAGCTCGAGTCCTGTTATTGTTTACATATGCATTGTATTGGTATAAGTTTCACTCTAATGTTGCTTTTTGTTCTTAATGAAAGTATTTAGGAACAGTCAAATTAAATCAGTTTATTTTGTTGCCACAAGTTTATTTATTTTTTTTTTGGTCAATTTCTTTACTTTACATTATTTGTAAACAAATGTAAGACTCGAGCTTTGTTTACACAACACTGACTTCTTTCCTCAGTATTTGGCTTGTAACTTGATTTCTAGCATTGAAATTTTGGTGAATCATTCATAATACAGAAATACATCATTTGATACAGAAAATTTTCATCTCAAATCGTGTCTAGGTCCCTTTAAGAACGGCCCTCATACAAAGTTATCCTTTTAAAGGAGGTCTCTATACATGTACTTGTGTCTTTTACTTATTACCAATTTTTAATTGTCAATGAGTCCATGACTTATTAACAATTCAATTTTTTAAACTAATTTAGTAAAAGACACTAGTTTAAATAAAAGCCACAATCATCCAGTCGTCCTCTACTTCCCAAACTTAATTACTGTATGTATTTTGGCTCATGATGCTCCCTCATTGGATATTTAATAGCATGTATGTATATATAACATGTATACATGTAAAAAGTCCTGCATTTTTCTGTAGGCTACTCTCATGAACAATTTTATGATTATAGAGAATCTAAGTTTTGTTTTTTGTTTTTTGTAAAGAACAGTTTATTGTGTCAAATGTATTATTTTATACATTTATTCACTTTGTCTTCCAATTTTGAACGCCTTCTTTTAACTATGATTATTGTTTGGAAAACTCATTCGTTAGGTTCAAGTGTTGTGTCCTTTACAAAAATAATTAGATTCTTTGAAATCAAAATTTGTGCAAAATTTTAGTCTATAGATTCTAAACTTTTGTAAAAGGACACTATCCTTGGCAATATATTGTTTTTCAATTTTACAGTTTATATATTTGAACCTCATGTACTATTGCATGAATGGACTTGTTGATTAAAAAAAGACTTTAAAAAACTTCAAAATGGAAAAAATCGTTAACAACATTATCTTTCAGGTAAGAGGTAGTTAATTTGTCAGATTATTCAAAATATCATTGTATTAATTATTGTTTCGCTTTTTAAATATCTTTACGCTAAAACTTATGGGTTGAAAATTCATAAATATTTCTTAGATATTTTAAGAACATGTAATAAAGTTAATTTAAAAAAAAAGAAACTTAAGGAAAATGAATACAGTATTAAATTGTGACGTAATGTCCGGGTGGGGTGACGTCAATTTGAAATAACTCACAATTTCGTGTTTCATGAAAGAACGGGGAAAAGGTTTCATTTTGAAAAGATTGTGTCTCATTTTAAAAAACTACATTTTCTCAATGAGGAGATAAAGGTTGAATATTTACGACATTTGATTATAAAAATCATTACTAAAAAGTACAGTGCATACATGTATATGTAAAGTAAAAGAAATATATAATACGACGAAAATGATGTCATGTGATTTTTTTTACATTTAAAACAAATCAGCACATTGTATTTTATTAGTACACTTCATGTTCATGTTAAGAACAGGAAATATAAAGTACAACAAAATGCCGTAGTATTTTTTTCTAAATTTTAAAAACTCACCATTTTGAGTTGCCAATAGGCCAAACACAAGCATATAAACATGTAGTTGGGATTTCCTCATGGTTATTCCTTGTCTTACAGATTCCACACAAATTAAGTTAATGCCAGTTAATTTTTTTTCTCATGTCTTGGATTTAAAACCCCAAAAACGAACTAAGCGTAGACAAATAATAAAAATAAGGTTTGATCTTTATTCATTTTTCAAATCGATTTAGTCTACTTTCATTGGTGTTGAACGGAAAATTTAAATAAAAACAATTGATACCTTTTAAAATTTCTCTTTACAATTTGTTTAATTGTGATAGCTATGTTAAATAGTAAAGTAAGACATTTCTTGGGTTGTGTTTACTTTTGATGCAAAGAACCGATCGGAATGGGCTTCATAAAACCAAAATCGAAACCATAAAAAAGAAAAGCTAGAAACAGAAAAAAGAAATCGATTAAGATTATATCAATTCCAGTCGGCAGTTTTCCATGCCTTTCAATGACTTATAAAGACGATGATGATCTTTGGAAATGCATTATTTGATTAGGTTTAAGACGAGAGTGTCTCACTGTTTGTAAAAACGTTAAGTCAATAAATGGGAGTTCACAAAGTTCAATAAATATTACTTTTACTCGTTAAACTTAATTAAAATCTTTTTCCGGGTATATTTATTCAGACTTTTAAACACTTATTATCATTGTTCAGACTTGCGGTTTCAAAATAATTTTCCTTTCATTGTAAGTTTGTTAATTAAATAGAATTATTACATTCAAAAATGATTTTTTTATTTCGTTATTACACAGATCTGCTGAGGTAAATACATAGAAATGGAAAATTTAAGATTTTAAGTTTATGAGTGATACAACCTGCTTGGCACGGGCCGAGACAGAGAGAAATTCATCAGTACCATAAACTTATACTTTGTATTATATTAGACAGCCCAAACTTCCGGATGTTGTCTCACCTAGTCCAAAACAGAAGTATATATTGGGACACTTTTATTAAGGAGGCTAGTTGGTTAACAAAATGCCCAACAAATTTTTCTTTAAATTCTTAGAGCCTTAGCAAAAATCCCTTCGATATATATTTTAGCTTTTAAATTTGAGTGTTGCCCTGTACATCTACCGTCTAAATATAGCCATGACAATCGATAACTCTTGATACTCATGTACATGGCCATTATCATTATGCCCTTTATTTACAATGTTAACAATACTTAAAAGAACATTTTTAATATATTTCAAATTAAAAAAAAAATTGATGACTCATGTAATACATGTGCTCATTAAAAATTCAAAATGAATCAATTTAATTTTTGGTAAATTAAAGCTCAATCCGTTACAGTTAAGTTGAAAATGATAAATTTTTAACTTTTAATGCAACGCATGCATCAGAACCGTTATATGTACATCTTCGCTTGAACTTTGTGAGATCTGTTCTCAAATTAGGCAGCTCTGCTCATTCATCTATTTGTTATAGAGATGTTTATATATATCTTGTACACCTTATTCCATTTATATTTTTTTGAGAGAATATATAAATGAAACCAAATTGAATTGAGTTTTTCCTAACTTCTTAATGATTACTGTGGAATCGTTTTAGTTCGTGGGTGTAAATTTTCGTGGATTATGGGATTTTTGCTAATTCTTAGGGATGTGATTTCGTGGATGTGTCAGTTTTCAGTTTCAGTAGGAAAACTAAATCTTTCATAATTAGTTTTTGTGGAGGATGTAAATTCGTAGGTGGGGGCTACCCACGAATGGCACAAAAATTGAGCCACCTCGAATTCTAATGATTCCACAGTGACCTAAGTACATGTACTGTGCCTCACTAGTAGTAATCAATGCTTTGATTATAAATACTGTCATGAATTTATCCAAATTAGCCACTACCTCATTTTGCTTATAAGGTCTTCATACTGACTATCTAGTTGACTGTCCATGTGATATTTGATTATTGTTTATGGTTTAAATCAAATCTGAATCACTTAAAAACTTGTAAATATAGCCCAGTGCGCATTCAAAAGGATCAATTTAAACTTTAGAACTATAGGATCACCCTCTGTCATTTGGGCTAGGCATATGCGAGTTAGCTCCTCTTATATTGTGGTACCCTTGACTTAATTTAAATTTGTGGTGGAAAATCCATGTATGCATAGTTGCTTCTTGCTATAATAGGAAGGGACAGTCAGTAGGCACGTTATTTTTAATGTCTACATTGGTACTTCTATGAGATAAAAAGAAAACATACCTAAATGGGAAACACACTACTGAAAGATACGTACAACTTTACTAATATCCTTCAACTTTCAACTGTGTGGGAAACACATATGTATATTAAGTGTAGATAATTGGTTTAGTACTGATTACTCTCATCATCTGTTCTGTCGACAGTGGTGCTTCAATTAACGGTTAACAATTAGGTCAGCAGCACTTACATCGATTGCAACATAATGCAGACATGAAAGTATCCCCCATGTCTAGTGCTGTACGGTGTTTTTGCAGAAGTCAACCCTACTCTTTGTGAAGTTGTGTAGGAAAGAACCTTTTGACACATAACAGTGAAGCAAAAATTCAAAGTGTTTGAAACCCTGACATGCAAATGTCATATTTGGACCTGATTTGCTGCAGAAAATTAAAAAAATGACATATTATAAAAATATGACCTTGACTTTTCCATTTCCAAATTCTACATTAGTAAATCCGGTAGTGTTGATCATGTAACTGTCTCATCAATGTCGGACATTGATGAGACAGTTACATGATTAATGTACATGTCTCGGCGACAATCAGTCATTTCATTCTCGAAACCCACTGGCATTCAGATACAATTCTGCCTTTCAAGATTCCCAACTATTAATCTGGAGCAACTGTAATTTTAGAATTTAAGTCACTCTCTTTAATCAAGATTCTCTGTAACCAGAGGGAAAACTGTCACAAACTTAGATGATACATGTAACTTTTGCTCGCATCATAGAGCTTTTCAATAATGCTTTAAGATTTGTATTTTGATTATTGTTAGCACGCATGAGTTGCTCTGGGGTGACGTTACACTTTGTACATTGTAAAAGTAAATAGGAAAGATATGTACGTTTTTCTCGGTGCACTAAAAGTTGCATTTGCATATTAATATATTTAATATATTGCCAATCGTAACTTTAGTAATGTTATTTTAATGTTAGTAAATTTTATAATTAAGTACATCAAAGCAAATTAAATAAATGTTTACCATTAAAAAGTTTATTATACGCGAAATCCTCCTCACCCAGCCACACACAAACACACATATATTATGACCTGCTCAATAAAATATAAATCAAAGAAACAGAATTGTTACAAAGAAAGGCATGAGAGACAGTCTACTTTGAGAGTTGGGTAATGCGAAACATTGAACCCCTTTCTTTTACGATGGTCGTGGTAATTTTTAGACTGTATTGATATCCTTTAAAAAGAACTCTATATAGAATAAATTAAAATAGCCAAACTCTAAGGGTAAAATATGTTGCCTTTTTCTTTTAACAGTAATAGTTTATACCTAAACAAATCAAATCTTAAAATTTTGAGTAGATCTTAAGGTTAATTTTTTGACCTTCCAGCCTCCATGAATTACTCCATAAATTGATTTTTAAACACACACCATTGATAAAAAAAATTAAAACATTAAAAAGTTTATACTATGCAAAAATTGTCCTCCGCAAATTGTAATGATTCCTTTAAAAGAGCTTGTCAAGAATCAAGTGCTTTAGGCTATGTATTGAAGCCCGTGCGGCTTGGCGCTGATAGCAGTGAAGACCATCTTCTTCCGTTTTTCTTTTTCCTCTTCATCGTCCGAGTCTTCTTGGGCGCTGTAATCGTCCTTTGACCTGACACAGCAGAACCACAGCATGCAGATGACAGCGATGATGAAAGAGAAGACACCAAAACCAATTGCCATTCCTATGAAGCCGAAGCGAGCCGGAGGAGTCGATTTGTCAAATGTCTGAAGATAAGCAGAACAATACCGGTAATGTAAAGAGCCCAGAATTCTCTTGGTTTGATTGATCATACAAAATCATGTTTTTCTTATGGTATATTTAAATATTTCAGTTTGCTCAAACAGTTTTGTTAACATAGTTTAAAATGCAAACAGGAAAAGGAACATGTCAGAAAATATGACAAAATGACTTTCCGGAAAGGAATAATGTATTATGTGTGTATTTACTCTTAAGACATTTTTCTATGGACTTTATAGACCCTACAAATCTCCATCGACAGTAACAAACTTATCTAAAACTAATAATATAGTATATAATTGTATTGTACTCTACCCAGTGATTACATATCTCTCTTATTATAGAGACATTGTGCACTCAGAGGCTGGATGATTGTTGCCACTTTTAGCCTACTGTGGAATCATTAAAATTCGTGGAAGGCCAGTTTTCGTGGATTGTTGGTTTTTTTGCTTGTTCGTGGGGATGTAATTTCGTGGATGTGTTGGTTTTTCAGTTTTAGTAAGAAAAGTTACTCTTTCAAAAGTTGGAGGACGTAAACTCGTGGGGGGGGGGGGGGGTGCTACCCACGAAAACCACGAAAATTGAGTCACTACGAATTCTAATGATTCCACAGTATATAAGTATTACAGTATATAAGTATTCTTTCTAAGGAGAGCTTTATGTGCAGATATAGGAATTTGATATAACTTATGGCTAAATTTAAATAAATTGTTGAACATCCAGCCTCCTTTAGAAGACTCAGGTAGGATCATGGTAATATACACCATTCCGTTTTTTCCAAGTGCCTTCCCGTCTTCGCTGTACTCTACAAACCACCAGGGTTTTGTGGTTGTCTCTGGTATTGCGGTGGTTGTTGTGGGGGCGGAAGTAGTTATATTAATTGGTAAAAACTCGTCTAAAAAAGAAGATTGACGATAACAATATATTTCATATGCTAGTATTTATTACGTGGCTCTGGGGAGAGAGAGAGAGAGAGAGAGAGAGAGAGAGAGAGAGAGAGAGAGAGAGAGAGAGAGAGAGAGAGAGTCCTTACCTATACAAAGATATGGGTAAGTATTGTAACACTCTTTGTCCGTCCATTTGTAGAATCCTGCGTTATTGTAGTCGTAACGTTTGAGTCGCCCACACATACAACCACCGGGGTCACCGGAATTCCAAGGGAGTGTGTTATAACTGGAGCCATACGTCAGTACTTCGGACCCGTCTTCGTGAAAGTAGGTATTTCCTGAGGTACATCTCATTCCGAACCACACTCTCCACCAACTTGCTGAGCTTTGAAATGTGAACAATCAAAACGAAGTTGATTTTTTTTTAATTGTCATTACTTCTTGTTGTCATTTAATAACCATCATCATCAACATCATCATCATCCTCGTCTTCATCTCTCTAAAGATTGTAACTTTATATATGTATAATATATATATGCAATAACAATATTACATTTTTAATTTCTTCGTAAAAACTACAAGGCTTATTGTAACCATTTTTGGTGTGAGGCATCTCTATGGTTAAATCTAAATTTTGAAATTCGTGGCTCTACCACCCCCGGGGCACCACAACTGGGGCCAAATATTCCCCAAAAAACCAAATTTTCAAAAATCTCCTTCTCTACTCCCACACGTGAGGAAAAAACTGGTTGTATGGTTATGATGTCCATGAAACCGTCTACCAAAATTGTAAAATTCGTGGCTCCTGGGTTTTGGGTTCTGGCTCTAGGGCGGGGCCAATATGGCCATATAGTAAAAATGTATTAAATCTTAGAAAATCTTCTTCTCTACTCCCATATATATTTGTTGAAAACTAAATGTATGATTACGATGTCCATGAAGCCCTCTACCAAAATTGTGAAATTCATGGCCCCTGGGTCAGGGGTTCAGAACATGGGGGGAGCAATATGGCAATATAGTGTTAATGCATATAATGTTTTAAAATCTTCTTCCCTATTCTCACACATTTGTATGAAAAACTGACTTCATAATTATATTTACCAGGAAGTCCTCTACTAAAATTTTAAATTTAATATGTCCCCTGGAGTGAGGGTTTTGACTCTAGGGCAGGACCAAAATGGATGTATAGGTCTAAATGCATATAATGTTTAAAAATTATCTTCTTTACTCCCACACACCTGAAAGGAAAACTGAATTCATGATTTTGTAGACCAGATCTTTAAGTTTTTCGCCAAAATTATAGGTTTCATAGTTCTTTATGAAAGATTTCAGGCAGGGAGGTGGTCGTCATTACAAATTTATAATTTTTCTACTCCAGAATGAAACCCAATTAAATGAATATATGAGACTCCTCGACAAGTTTGTGTATGGGTTAAATGTTTCTCAGGTGAACGTTAAGGCCTTTTGGCCTCTGGTTTAAGGAACATAATTTGCATTTTTATTTCTTTTTACTCTCATCATTCTAATTATTGTTAATTTTCTGCAAGCGAGGGTAAACACACAACATCAAAAGTTGTAACACCCCTGCGAATGTTATTGTCATTTAAGTTTTAAACCACGTGGTTTTATTTGACCCTTTCAGTTTTCGCAGTAAAAATTGTGCCTTGTATTTAAAGTTTTTTTCATAGAATCTATAGGTACTTGTAGTCAAATATAAAATCTAGAGGTCTATTGATTTTAAACTTTATCTTCATCAATTGGTGGATAAAATGTGCCCTAGAAATAAATTTGACAATATAAAAAAATGGTTTTGTTTCCTGCTGTTGCAACAATTAACATACTTCGTAGAGATCCCCCCTAAGGGGTTTTTTTTTTATCCGCGCCTGACCTAGTAATAGCATCAATAGTGGAGCAGACTATACTATTTTATGCAGAGTGTTCCTCGAAAATGGCTCGATATCCTTAGTTTTTATGCAAAACAGGCACCCATTATTTTTTTTAAAAAAATGGTATTGCACACAACAAGCAAAAACATTTCTATGCATGGTTTTATTAAGCAACCCAATATTTATATTTATAATTAAACCACTCTACAAGTGTTTGAACACGAACGATAACTATGTTCTGAATATCATTGTTTAATTTAAATAATTGCTAAATGGTGAAATAAAACATACATCTTGATAGATTTTCACGTTTTAACATAAATTAAAGTTTGGAATGTTATGAAAGAACGACCAGTACTTATGTATTTTGAGAATATTATCCAAACACTCGGTGAAGTCTCGTGAACTTTCATTCGAGCACCTCTTGGTTTATTATATACTTAGCAACGATAAAGAAAACATTCAGAACACATTTGCAGGGTGTGTAACATCAAAGAAATGTTGTGAATTCTGATATATTCTTTCTGCTGTTGAAAGATTCCATAAAAGTGCTAGCGTTAAAATGGACTCGGAAAATGATAGAACCTCAATATTTGAAAAAGAAATTGCATTGAACTTGAAAACTGCTATTAGCGTGTCCCAATAGATAAGTGCGAGATTGTAGCAGTGTCGGATAGATGCAAAGAGGAAACAAAAGACAATGAGAAACTTTCTCAGGAAAAACTGTTCAAAACTACAAAAACAGTTTGCACATTCATTGAACGAGAAGCGTGTAGCTCCTTAAAAAATCCCCAAAACTGGAAGGAAGAATACCATAGAACATTACCAGACATTTATCGTAAGTGTAGAATTTGAAAAATGTTCGCAAAAACCCCTCCAAGACTACTGGTAGGTCTGCCCCTAGCGATATCGTTCAATAAAAATAGTTGCAATGTACTTGAAAATGTAGAATGACAAATGAATTTGGCACATCACTGAAATGTGGTCTCGATACACCATATTTGTGTTTATCAATAGAAAAAAGCTAAATGAAGTAATAAATGCT
Organism: Magallana gigas; assembly: GCF_963853765.1. NCBI lineage: Eukaryota > Metazoa > Mollusca > Bivalvia > Ostreida > Ostreidae > Magallana > Magallana gigas. Next base: position 24,504,346 of record NC_088862.1, read on the forward strand.
TTAATGACAAATTGGATAAGGGTATTTGGGTTAATAAGGGGTCGGAGGAAATAAGAGAAGTAATGTTTATTCTTAATGTCCACACTTGCACTACAATAGTAATAAGTCCTTTCCAGAGAGGATTTGTGGGAAAGGGCCCATGCAGTCACTGATAATATATTAATCAAGCTTGAAGAAGAATACGGAAAGAAAGACTGTCGGGTTATACTTTTTGGCAAATATGGCAGGCCGTTTTCGTCAGATGAGGAATGGATTCAGCAGCCATGAACTTGTTTTTAAAAGCAATCCTAATCCACCTAAAACATTTATCATGACTGAGATGCTACCAGCACTTGAGGGTACCACTACCATTGGGCTTTGCTAAACATCTAAATGCCTTACATTCTACTAGAAAGCCTAACATTCAGACAGAAGTTTAAGAGAGAATACGGCGTGCACTATGGAGCAAAATTAGAGAATTCGAGCGAGTTTTCAATAATGGTGACAATGTATTATACAAACGATAAAGGAGAGAAAGATGACTAGGGCCGGAAAAAGTTGTTTTCCGAGACTGTAAAGTCGTTTTGTACGTCATCTCTCAGTGATTTTGTTCGCGTATTACCAAACAAACTTTGTAAAATCGACATCATTACTTTCAGAATAAAATCAAAGGCCGGAACGGCCACAAAGGCGTCGAGCTGACATTTTCTTTTATATAGAATGATATCAATAATTTGAATTTCTGTACTAATATATATGGTCGTTTATCAAAAAATTTTGGAATAAAAAAGGAAATAAATTACGTTTTGTGCTGTTTCAAAAACAATAATCAGTATATTTCGTTATAAAATAGGTAGGCATAGTGATGAGTTTATAATACAATAACTCATCATGGTTACAAAAATCGAAGAAATTTCAAAGTTAAAAAAAAATTATTATTTTCTTTCTGCTTTAAAAAGTCTTTGCACATTTCACAGGCTCATAATTTGAATACATTAACAGTGTGTCCCTAATTGTAATAATAAAATTTCAATTCCTGTTTGAAACAAAATTACCTATGCTATGGTTGTTTACAAACAAATCCACAACACGTGCTATCTAAAATGCTCGACCAAACCAACTGCATTATCGTGTTTATTAATATTTGCAACAAAATCTCTAGATAAGTTTATCGCTTACAATTTTTTTGGAGACCATGCCCGATAACAAATACATTTACATATCAAATTTTATTTCTATCGGGCACAGTCTCCAATCAAAATGTAAGCGATAAACTTAAATAATATTTTAGTGAATGTTTACATTGCACCTTATTGTATTCATCCGCCATTTCTTGATTAAGCAAATTTATACTAATGCAATGAGTTGTCAATAACCAGGGAGATAAAGTTGTTTTTTTGTACACAATTTAGTTGAATAAAAGGAATAAAAATCTAGTAATACGTTTAATACTTCAAGGAACTTATTTTTTTATGCGCATTAAAAAGGCGGTGCAGTGCATGAATTTTTGGACGATTGCCAATCCAGACGATCGCTAGAAGGCTGCCGAGCATTAGCTCGACGCCTTAAAAATGAATAGAGAAAGGCATCTACTTAAGGCAAACAATGCAATGTCCGTACGGATACCCATCCAGATGAATATAGAAACAAACTTTCAGAAATTATAGCCAAGAAGGAAATTGCCAGAGACATAAACAACCTTTTAGGAAATGTTCATCTGAAAGCAAACGATAACGAACTAAATTCAGAAGAACAATGGAGAAAAGGAACAGGCAACAATAGAAACTGTTACAACATTCAAAATGACGAAAGTGAGGAGAGAAAATGTGTTGATTTGAGTAGACTCCCATGGGAAAATGCTGATACTCATAACTTGTCCATAAACAAGAGGTCTACATTAGTGACATCATTGAGAGCGAAATGAAACAAAAGATCATAAAAGCAGCTAAAGAAGTGGAGTAACAGAAACATTTCATAAATTCCATGCAGATGAATAAGTTACAGACACATGGAAATGTTCAAAAATGTCATTTAGTTCATGAGTTTGTAGTTCAAAGACTGCAGTATCTAATTTGAATAATCCTATCGCCAAGTCTTACAAGTTTCTCCTTCAAAATCATGTAGAACTGTCTAGCTCCATCCTTCAATCCGCACAGATTGTGTCGAAGTTACCATGTACTACCTAGTGAAGACTCCATTTCAATAGGAGGGCTGACACAAACATCAAGGCACAGTTGTAGAAAATCAGACTTGATATCTGTAGTATTAGTGGCTCATTATTTATGTTCTGCGATGTTGAGCAAGGTCCGCATTGTCATAGTAATGCTTATTTAAGGGCTATTACGTTGTATCATGTCTTCATTTTTGAACCTCTTCAGCAAGCCTTGCTTTCACTTTGCCTTCTTTGAAAATAATTGTGTGAAAGGTTATCATCACAGTAATGTCATAATGCAAATATGACGTTATAAATCTTGGCTTTTTATGAGAAATTAATGTTTTAGAGCAAAATATGGATGTTTTCCGATGGTTTTTCGACTTGGAAACATCGAGTGCATGCTTGCTCAAGTACCAATTTAAATTATGTATAATTCAATGAACAAAAAAATATGTAAAAGTCGTACTTTTGCAGACCTGCACTCTTTTCATTTGTTTGCAAAATTACGAGAATTATCCCATTTAGGTGACGTCATTGATAAACAGCTAATGAACAACTAATATCAAGATCAAGTGTTTTCTTTTCTTCATACTCGTATATAGCAACGTTTTATGCTCTATACTGACAAGGTGTTTAAGACCCTCCACTCACCACTCATTCTGTATGGTTTACTAGTCTAAAATTAGGTAGCGTTATCACCTAATATATTGATATTCAAAAGAAGGCATTACTTTCCTCGCAGGAAAATATTCTTTTTGGTTTGAAATTTGATATCTTTGTTAAGTGATCTAAGTCAGAATTTTAATTTACAGCATAAAAGTTACTTTTATAGGTAAACAATAAAAATCTAAATAATTTAGATTCAAAATTTTGAACAGTTTTCTATATCGTGTTTATACAGAGCACTTCTAAGATGATATATGTAGTATCCAGAAATGACCATGATCATCCAATTAACATTTTTCTTGTTTATAGGACAGATGTATATAATTATACGAATTCTACGTACGCTATTGCCCGTTTCACGTTGATGAATTGACTAGCGGCAGTGTGGGCGTCCAGGTTTGGTAAGGAGGCAAGTTTCATGTTGTTTGCCTCACAACCTGACTTTGCTGTACCCCACGTTACAGAGGATGTCTCTATGTGGAATCCTTATTTAAAAAGATAATACAAAAAAAAAACAAATTTATTCTCTATAACTGCACATTCTAGCACCGGGTTGCATATTTTCAGGGTTGTTTTCTTCATCATTTATATGTTTTTACCTACTTGCACCGTTTTCCTTATTCATTAAGGTCAGATGCAACCTATCTTTCATTTTTTCTATTTTTTCCTATCTCCAAAATGTGCAAATTTCCATTAAATAATTCCATACTTATATTTTCATGTTACATGATACCTTTTTATTTGATACCTTTTTATTTAGATACAAAGTGTTCAGTTGAAAATATTTAACATGACTTTATTTATAAGCATTCAAATGCATTTTTCTTGCTATTTAAAGGAAAATTCTAAATATTCTAGCTCCGAAAAGAGCCTGGAAATGTACCCTGAATTTTGGGGGTGAATATTTCACTGCAGTATACAGTAAAAGTACAAGCAATAATAAATACTTTACTGAGTTTATTAAATAGCAACACTAAAATATAGCAATAATGCAGTTACGCACGTACCTTCACATAGAAAATCCTTAGTTTGGTTGCAAGCATCGGGTTTGAACAACAACCCTGGTCCCCAGTCCAGTCTGATGCAGGTCTTGCTTAGATCATCAGCTGGAGTGGTTTCATCCCTCCAGGGATGTGTCCCGAAACTGGCATACGCCAAGGGATTGCCATCAATCCATTTGTATGTATGTGTTGTTGCCGATAAGTCGCGCTCCAAGCCAATCCAAGGATGGTCACCCTTGCTAGTAAAAGATACAATACCGCACATAAATTGGCTGTCATTATTTATCGGGTGACGTTTAATAGGAGGTGCATCTTCACCAGCCAAAAGTGTCTGATCAGAAACCATACAAGTAGTTCCACTCAAAAAAAAAAATTACCAATCAGATCTGCCTTCAAATTTTGAATGTTATATTTTTGGCAATTCACTATTAATTAGAAATAAAAAAAATAAATATTTTAGTTTCTTATATTTTTTACAGGGCTTTTTGAATGAAGGACGTCAACGTAGTATTTCTAATTCTACATAAATGATGTATAAGAAATGTCCTTCACTATCTAGCTCTCTTGAGGTTGTATTGGGCATCTTTATGCTATATACGTACTTCTTAAAAAAGTAAACAATAAAATCAAGTAAAATTTCATAACTTTTATTCTCTCTCAAAGTTGCTAACTAACAGCAAAGCGCATAGATTTAGAGCATTTAATGCGAATTTGTAAGTCATCAGTTTGAATCCCACAAATGATTTTATAATTTTCATCTTTCCAAAAAATTGAAACATACTTTTGTTCAAATAATATTAAATTTGAAAACTCTAAACAGGTGAAAGTATTATTAATATTGATATTATAATGTACTTTGATCCACATTAATATATCGACAGATGTCCAATATTACCTTTAATAATGGCTTTTTCTGGCATGGTTAAACGAGTAGAAGCAAGAAAGTGTTTTAATATTCAACGCAAGTTCCCTTTTTTTCCCAAAATGCGCTAACTTACCCCCAGAGTCCGTGATATTTTTGTAAGAAAGCCCTCGCTTCCTCGTACTCCGCCAGGGTTTCTAGCACAGCCAATCGTAAACCAATAGACTGACAGAAGGATTGGGCGGCCACCTGGGTGACTCCAGTATTTTTTCCATAGTAAAATCCAGAGACTGCAAATTTGTGTATGTTATTAATTATAATTAATGGATTAAACGAACTTCCGCAATTGTTTTGTTTAAGTAGTTTGAAAATTATTGAGACAACCTACAAATTTTCCTAAGTGGTGGAAAATTGGCATAACTATTGTATTAACAAACCCAATAATAATTAAACAAAGAAGCACATATATTTTTAAAAGAACATTATGTTCTCCTTCGTTTCACTCATCCGAACATAAAGTATTTCTATTCTAAGTATTTTATAAATAACAACAACACAGGTGTTAGAGTGAGTGAGCTATCAACCAGTTTATTCGCCGTAATATACAATCAGCACGCGACTTTAATAGCGATGAACTGGAATTAGGCCCTATAATTGTATATTTCCAAATATATCTACAAAATTCAATGTAAATTTTTTATATGAGTACATATCAAGTATACTTCATCATAGGTACATGTTCCTATAAACAAAAAAACAAAAAAATCGTAATCGAAAGGGTTGATTGCTCTTCGATGACCTGTCTATACCTGATCGGTTCTATCTATACTACAGCCAAACAACTACTTGTATAACTGCGCTAACAGAAGTAGTCCGTAAAAAATACAACTTACAGAAATTTATTTATCCATTTAATTTGTTCATTGTGTATGCTTCGGGTCAATAAACTTTAGCAAGTTTATTAGCTTACAAAAAATTATCTAATTATCAAGATATTATCCAATAACTTCATGGACTATTTTTTTTTACATTGATAAAATTTATGTTGGTTAATGTATGTTCTGGTGAATTTAAAAGGGCGTATCTATTTTGCAAAGGGTTAAGGATTACATTACCTCAGAATGAAAATATATCGTGTGTTATAGACCTTCATGGTATTGGGGTTTTTTTTACTTTCAAAAAACGCAGTTCAATGACCAATTTTTTTTTAAGTTAATTGCCATATTTTTTTTTCGGAAAATTTTAACAAAAATCCCTAAAAATTTAAACTATGATTAAAATTGTTAATAATAAAAACAGATTGCTCAACACTTTTAAAAATGAAATGCAGTTTATTAATGACAGTGACACTTAAATGCTACAAAGCAATAAGTTTTCATAAAGGTTTTATATATTTGAAAGAAAACGAAATTCCTAGAGCAAAAATACAAAAATTTTGGAGAAAACATAAAAAGTTTAGCACTTTTCAACAAACTGCCACTGGGTCCTATTATAGAAAAAAGTGCCTACTTCCGAGACGACCCCTAAGACATAGGGGTGATAAGTATATTATTTTTTGATCTTGAAATAATTTGTGTAGTAGTACAACTACATGCAAGAGATTTCACCAAAGAGTCTAAAGTAGAAATAGTTAGACTGGGTCTCGTTTAAAGAATAATGATAAACAAAACAACGAAAGTCGTATGTGATTTTTTTTTTGATTTAAAACGACTCAACACTATGTGCTATGTGATTCTTAAATACCTTTTCTAAATTAAAAGACTTGGGTTGAATTTTCATTATTATTTTTAATGTTCTAAAAGGTAAAGAAAAGGAATCTAAACAAAATAAGGTATCGGTAATATAATTTTTTTCATTTTAAAACAACTCACCATTCTGAGTTCCCAACAGGCCAAACACAAGGATATATAGTTGGAACTCCCACATGATAATTCCTTTTTTTGCAGTCTTACGAAATCACACAAAATAACCTAAAGCTAGTTTAATTTTTTCTCCTGTGTTCCTGCATTTGAAACCAGAAAAAAAACGAGCTGAACTCAGATGAGAAATGAAAAATTCACATTAAGTTTCGGTCTAATATTCATTTTTTTTTTTTAAATTGATTTTCTCTACTTTCATTTATGTTTAGAGGACAATTAAAAGCAAATTTTATAAACAAAAGAAAGTTAAATTCTTTTATATTTTGATTTTTTGTGAGAACAATTTAAACAGAAGACTCAGACAATTTTGCGGTTGTGTTTACTTTCATGCACTTAACCGTGTTGGGTATTCTTTTTTTTTTTTTAAAATCGAAACAAAAAATTGTATTATTTCAGAGCCAGCTGGTAGCTACTCACGCCTTTTCAATGACTTATAAAGACGATGATGATCTTCTTTGGAAATGCATTTTTGGACTAAATTTAAGACAAGAGTTTTCGATTGTGTTCCACTGTTCGTAAAATTGTTTATGTCAATAAATGAGAATTGACTGTTCACAAAACGAAATACATGTTTACTCGTTAAACTAAAAATCTCTATCTGGGTATATTCAAACCCACTTGTTTAAAAAGTCTTTATCAGTGTATAGACCTGCAGTTTAAAAGTACTAGGTTTCCTTCAGTGGTATGTATGTTTTCAGGGAAGGGTGTGTTTTAATTAACTGGAATTGTTGCATTCAAAAATTTGTTTCTTTTTTTATTTATTATTCCACAAACTTGTCTAAGTAAATATATAGAAATGGGTATCGTACGATTTTAAGTTTAGGGGCCGATATAGCACCCTTGACAAGGGCCGAGACAGAGATAATAATCAAAGAAAATATAATACATGTACTTTGTAGATTTACTGCATATATTAGACAGTCCAATTTTCTGGATGATGTCTCACCGAGTCCAAAACAGGAGCATTTGGCCATTATTATTAAGGATAATGGGTAGTTATCCCATCAGATAATGTACCTTAAACTTTTGATTGGATTTGAACATATTTTATTGTACACATATATATAAGATACATATACAAATGGTTCGGACACAAGTTCCGACAACTTACTAGGTCTTTACCATCTTAAACTTTTAGACATACATTGCTAAGCTTTAGACTATTATTCCGTAAAGAAAATTTCCATAAATTTTAGTTTTAAATTTGAGTGTTCCCTTCGATTTTTATACAGAACTCTTCTTCAAAAGGAGTCTAAATGCAAAATTTAAACAAGAGGCCCATGGGCCACATCGCTCATTACATTAATGAATGTAATGCTAAAACATTAACAGTATTAAACTTAGTATGTTTACATAACTCAGCTGGCGTAAAACTTATACGAGATGAGTTACCTAAATTTTGAGATATGGCGTCTTTAATCGTTTTAAAGTATTTTTCAATATTTTTGTAATGTGTGCCATACAGTTATCCAAATGAAAAAGTAAGATAAAACCATGCAACAGAAAATATGCAAAATCGTGTCCACTAACACGTAGAATCTTAACTTTAAATAGCATAGTACTGGCAAAAAAAGATTTCAGTAAAAACAAAATCTGAAAATTTTAGTCAAAATTTCCTCAGTTTTGCTAAAAGACCAACTTTGTTTGAGTCTAATTGCATAATATAGTAAAGATATCGAATGTTGTCAATAATTATTAATTTCATTAATATTTTTTGTGTTTAGAACAAATTTAACTCATGACGTTGAGTTAACAACGTCCTAAAAATAGATCGAATGTCTCACAAATTTCCTCATACATGTACATTAAGATCTCTTTCTAAGAAGGTTATACATGTATAGTCTAAAAATTACCTACAACTATCCAGCCCTCTTATATTTCATTTACTTAACTTCCGTATGCATTATGCCCTCTTATCAACTATTAAATAACCTGTATACATGTACCAGCAATTATATGTGCATGCATTATATGTATGTTAATGTTATGTACAATTTTATGATATTTGAGAATGTAATTTTTTGTGTAAGGGCGGTTTATCTGGTCAAATATTTTACTTGTATTTATTTTCTTTGCTTTCAAAAGTTGAACAATTTTTTAGTATTTCTCAGGGTCTGAATTTGAATACTGTTAAGGAAACTTTTGTTTGGTTCAAGAGTGGTATCCTTCAAAAGTAATTTAAATTCGTTTAAATCAAAATTTGTACAAATATTTATTTTGATCATTCTCCACTTTTGTAAAGGACAATACCCTTGACAATATATTTGTGTTTTATTTTAAATTTACATTATATTTTGCTTGAAACCCATGTACTATATCAATGGTTTAAATAGTAAGTAAACCAAAAAATTAAGGAAAGACTTAGAGATGGAAAAATGCATAAAGGAAATTACCTTTCAAAATGATAGATATTTAATTAGTCACATTCTATAAATTTCATTTAGCGATCAACGCTAATTTACTAAAAATTAATAAAGTTTTAAGGTTCATCCAAACCTTTATGAACATGTTTGCATTTAAGCCCAAACTTCTATACTTCCTTCGGATAAAGAATTCAAGCATGCAAGAACTGGGGACCTTCGTGTCAATATTCTGAACTCTCAGATATGACACCTAGTAATTGCAAAATTGCTACATTTTGACGTGATTGTAAAACAAGTTAAAAGTTTGGGGTGTCGAGGAGTAGATTTTTTTTTATCCGGAATTTTTTAAATCAAGAAAGATTATCATTGGTTTAAGTTAAATGTTTATTAGCAGTAACGTTTATTTGTTGCAAAATTGTGATTTTGTGTATGTGATTGGGTAAAATACTAAAATTGCTCTTACGCGTCATTGTTCTCCAGTATTTTAAACTATGCATATTTAAAAATGACGAAACACATAGTGGTGAGTTGTTTTAAATAAAAATCACATGACCTCTTTTGTCGTATTGTATTTTTTTTTTACGTAATTATACTGTTCATTTATTCGAGGCCGCAATGGATTTTAAAATAAGACTTTATTGACAGAGCATAAGGAAAAACTTATAAGCATTGTAAAATGGTTATTTTGATAAAAATTATTTTTATAAGCCAATGAATATCTCAATATGACAATTTTAAGAGAAAAAAAACTTTGACATACAAAGCTACGGAGTAAAAATTTTTTATTTTTCATTTCGAGGATTTAACAAAGGTTTTAGATATTTGAAAGTAAACGAAATCCCTAGTGCAGAAATACAAAAATTTTGGAGAAAACATAAAAAGTTTAGCACTTTTCAATAAACTGCCACTGGGTCCTATTATACATGTCTACTTTCGTTACGAACCCTCGGAAATCGGGGTGATAAATATATTATTTTTTGATGTTGAAATAATTTGTATAGTAGTAAAACTACATGCAAGAAATTTCAGCAAATTATCTAAAGTAAAAATAGTTAAACTGGGCCTCGTTTAAAGAATAATGATAAACATTTTTTTTTTAAATCTAAAACAACCCAACATTATGTGCTATATAATTCTTAAATATCTTTTCTTAATTAAAAGACTTGGTTGAATTGTCATTATTATTTTTAATATTCGAAAAAGTAAAGAAAAGGAAACGACACAAAATAAGGTACCGGTAATATAGTTTTTTTTCTCAAATTTTAAACAACTCACCATTGCGAGTTCTCAACAGGCTAAACACAAGGATATATAGTTGGAATTCCCACATGATTATTCCTTTTTTGCAGTCTTACAGATTCAAACCAAATAACTTAAAGCTAGTTTGATTTTTTTTCTCATGTATTGCATTTGAAACCCGATTTGAACTCGGATGAGAAATGAAAATTTCACATGAAGTTTCGGTCTAATATTCATTTTTTTTTAAATTGATTTTCTCTACTTTCATTTATGTTTAGAGGACAATTAAAAGCAAATTTTATAAACAAAAGAAAGTTAAATTCTTTTATATTTTGATTTTTTGTGAGAACTATTTAAACAGAAGACTATTTTGCGGCTGTGTTTACTTTCATGCACTTAACCGTATTGGGTTTTCTTTTCTTTTTTTAAATCGAAACAAAAAAATTGTATTATATCAGAGCCAGCTGGTAGCTACTCACGCCTTTTCAATGACTTATAAAGACGATGATGATCTTCTTTGGAAATGCATTTTTGGACTAAATTTAAGACAAGAGTTTTCGATTGTGTCCCACTGTTCGTAAAATTGTTTAAGTCAATAAATGAGAGTTTACTGTTCACAAAACGAAATACATGTTTACTCGTTAAACTAAAAATCTCTATCTGGGTATATTCAAACCCACTTGTTTAAAAAGTCTTTATCAGTGTATAGACCTGCAATTAAAAGTACTAGGTTTCCTTCAGTAGTATGTATGTTTTCGGGGAAGGGTGTGTTTTAAACTTAACTTTAAACTTAAACTTTTAGACATGCTTCGTTAAGCTTTAGACTATTATTCCGTAAAGAAAAATTCCATAAATGTTAGTTTGAAATTTGAGTGTTCCCTTCGATTTTTATATAGAACTCTTCTTCAAAAGGAGATCAATACAGTCTAAAAATGTCCACGACCATCGATCACTCGTGATACCCTTGTTCATGACCGTTATCATTGCTGCCTTTATTCGTAATACTTGTCAATACTTAAGAACACATTTTCAATGAATCATAACTGGTGACTCACTTAATTATGTAATATGCGTCAGTATATGTATCACGAAGCTTACCAGATAAGTTGAAAAAATCTTAAAATGTTTAAGAATTTAAGTTTTGTAGATTTTCAAAATACTTTTATACAGAGCTTTTTTTTCCAGAAGAAGGAATTTTTAAAAAAAATGATCCTGGTCATCCAGCTCAGCTCTTAATAAGGCAGAACATACTGAATAAATGTTTTTCACCGTCGTCTACATTTGTGGAACGCCATTCATTGCATTCTGAAATACTTGAAACTTTGATCTCACTTGAGTTTAGACATGAGTCCCCAAAGTTTGGACTAGACATGAGACCTATATATTTCTTTTTTATTTTTTTTTTGGAGAAGTTGTTCTGGAAGGAGCTTTTAGACACATTGATGTGAAGCAAAAATTGAAAGTGTTTAAAACCTTACATGCAAAAGTCCAGTTTGGACTTGCTTTGCTGCGGGAAAATAAAACTAGAACTGAATATGAAAATATGACCATTCCATTTCAAGAGAAAAATCCTGGCTGCATTTAACAGTCACAACAATTCATTATCAAAGAGCAATTACAGCAATGGCCGTGACTATCAGTCAAACCGTTCTTGCACACGTATTCGGAAACACGTCTTCCTGTCAAGATTCCAAACTACGTACCTGGAGCAACTGTAATTTATAACTTAAGTCCCTCTCTTCAATCAAGATTCCCTGTAGCTAGAGGAAAAACTGGCACATACCTTGATGATAGCTTCTGCTCGCGCCAGACATGAGCTTTTTAATGATGATTTTTAAGCTTTGTAATTTTAATATTGTTAATACACGTATAATTGCTCTTGGTGATGCTACACTCAGTAACACAGTAAATGAAAACTTATTTTCTATGGTTCAACTGGTTTTTTTTTTTAAAAATCTAAACGTTTTTCTTGATTTGCTACAATAATACCTGTTCAGTAGGAACTCGGATCTAGCAAAATTTTGGATATAGCGAAAGTGTTTTTTAGCCCCTGGAAAATTCTTAACAAATCTTTGCATAATTGTACAGTCAAACGAATTCAGATGTAACGAATTTACGGACATAGCAAACTGAGTTTGAGACCCCTAGAGGTTAATAAAGACAAAATTTAACATTTTTTAAACAAATTTCTTTATAGTTTTAGGAAGTCTGCACTACCATTTAACATAAAAGTTTAAATGAATTTATTTTTTCATTATTTATTTAAATATAAATTTATATTCCGATTATTAAAGGTATCAAAAGAATGTAGTTTCATCCTAAGTCTAAATGAGCGAAAATTGTAATCTAGTGAAAGAAAATATGTTTTAGTGAATTTGCTATAGTTAGTATAATTATATGGTTGGTATAATTACGAATTCGTTTTACGGATATAACAAATGAAGGATATAAAGAAGACAGTTTATTGGTCCTAGGACCTCGCTATATCCGATATTTACAGTATACGCTGTATCTTTAAATAGTTTATTTAGTGCCATTTGAAATTTCAGTACTGTATGTGATATTTATCACATCTGTTTTAAATATGTGACCTCTTATTCTGCTCAATAAGGGTTGTCGTTAATTTTGTAAGGGATCATGGCTTAATAATTTATGAAAGTTGTACCCAATCCCATTATGTAAATATACTAAAGCAATAAAATGTGTGCAAATAATCCAAACAAACAACAAATTATGAATCAAAGTATTCATAGATTACAAGCTTTTAAGTATTTAAGCGAAATCCATAAAATAACTCCCAATTATTTTCAGAGTGGCTCTATATAAAACGTGTGTCAAAGACGATATAAACGTGATTAAAAAAGTTATACTCAAACTGATAAAAAAAATAAAGATACACAAAAATTTGGTCCTATAAATTCAAAATGACCATATTAACATTGTAATAAAGACACAATACTGATATAACTTCAAAGTATATTCTAGCGAATTAGATTAATGTTCAATATTAAAGGGGCATGGTCACGATTTTGGTCAGATTCTATTTTTCTGGGGTTATTTACCGGTATTTACAATGTTTTAGGAATGCATTTCTAACGATGATATGAAATTTGAGAGTCAGTTGTTGAGTTATAAGCAAGATACAAAGCTTACAATTCTTTGTCACGTAAACAAGGCGCGTGCCCTGTTTTTTTTAACATTTGTTTAATATACCAGTAAAAAACCCTGTTCGAAGCTGATTTGTCTTAATCTTCTTATTAATTTCAAACATAAATAAACTGTTTCTAACATTTAACACATTCATTTTCACTAAAACTGGAATTTTCACTTCAACATTTAAAATGTAAAAAAAACGTTTTTCTTACATAGCAAACAACTGTAAGTTCTGTAACTCGCTTATAACTTAATGAATGACGCTAACATTTTCGTTGCCTATTAAAAATGCCTTTCTAAGGAATGTTAACATCAAAATCGGAAAAATAAATTTTGACCAAAACCACGTCCCTTTAAAAAGTTTACAATACGCGATACGCCCTCCCCCAATGTATTTTAAATTACTCAATAAAAAGGTAGACCATACACTTCAAGCATTAAAGATTTTATTAAAGCAAGTACTCGCACTCTCCCCCATTGCAACGAATTTAAACGACACTTAAAATGATTTTTGAAGACACACTATTGATAGCAAGTAAATTAGATAATCCATGAAAAAAAAACTACTTGACCCATTTTAAAAGGCAATAATGCGCAGAAATTGTTGCACCTGCCACTTAAAGAAAGCACAACAAGTTGCGTCAAACACAATATTGATAAATGTTAATTATACAAGCTAAATCAACCTATTAAAAGTTCATAAAACGCAAAAACTGTCCTTAGGGAATTGTAATGATTCCATAAAAAGCCTCTCAAGGATGGACTGCTTTAGGCTATATACTGAAGCCCGTGTGGCTTGGCGCTAATAGCAGTGAAAGCCACCTTCTTTCGTTTTTCTTCCTTCTCTTCATCTTCCGAGTCTTCTTGGGTGCGGTAGTCATCCTTTGACCTTATACAGCAGAACCACAGCATGCAGATGACAGCGATGATGAAGGAGAAGACACCAAAACCAATAGCCATTCCTATGAAGCCAAAGCGAGCCGGGGGAGTCGATTTGTCAAATGTCTGAAGATAAGCAAAACAATACCTTAAAGCCGAAGTATTTTTTGTTAGTTTAATTGAGCATACAAAATAATGCTTTCATTATAATACAATTAAATCTTTTAGTTTGTTCAGATTGCTTAACATGCAAACAGGATAAGAAATCTTATTCGAAAAAAAAATGACAGAATTACATTTTCAGAAAAGAATAAAATATGACAAAACCTTTTTTGGAAAAGGAATAAAATATAACAGAATCCCTTTTTCGGAAAGGAACAGCGTATCATGTTTGTGCCATTTACTCTAACGACAGTTATCTCCCTTATCACAAAGATGTGGTGCCTCAATTAACAATACATGCTTTAACCTGGCAATTTACTTGTTTTGTCTCGGACTAGAAAGATGCAACGTCATTAAATAAAACGCGTCAAATGGTTGCTGTCTAAATCTCTTCAGACAACATCAAAAAAATAACATCGTCGACAACAACACACTGTACAACCGCTTTGAATCATTTCTTTCATGTGCCGTATGATACAATCAAAATTAATGTACCTGAACTTGTCGTTCAATTAATACGGTTACAAAGGGTTATGAAACGTTTAAATTTCTTTTTTTTAAAATCCTATATAGTTTTTTGTGTAATTTGTCAAATATACCGAAAATCACAATATTTATCACTATGAAACAAAACTATTTTATAAAAACGTTTAGTCATTACAACTTTTGAATGTATCATTATAGCATGGACAACGGGCGTTGAACGTATCATTTTTAGGGTGTGTTGATAAAATTGAAATATCAGCTACAGAAATGAATAGTAGGAACTTTTGCAAATATGAAATAAAAGCTTAGATAATATGCTATTTTTCTTTTATTGTATTATTTTGATAGCACACGCCATTTTAGTTTTATAAAGGTCAAATGTCAAAGTTTCCATTTTTCTAAAAATTACATCCAAATATGGCTTGACATTTTTTATGTGATAATGTCTGTTAAAAAAAAGAGATTGATGATGAAAGAGCAACTATTTACATGTAACTCTACTTTTAACCAAATATTAAATGTATGAGATTAATAAATGTTTAAGATTGACTATAAAGAAAATTTCTTTCCTCAGTGAACGTCTGCTGTCAAGGTAAACGAACAATTTGGAATGTATCATACGGCATACAAATGAAATGATTCAAAGCGGTTGTATGGTGTGGGAAAAAAACTATGTTAACTTTGTTACTAAGACGGTTTCGCCTCATTTCTTCAGACATTACCTACCCGATAAATTTCCGCAGACATTATCAAATCTAATAAGTTGTATAACACACTTGTAATTTACTCTAGCGAAAGTTACATGTATATCCCTTATTACAGAGACATGGTTTATCAAGAGTGGCCGTTTTTATACTATATTTTCATCTCCTTTTTAGATGTAGAGCGCTGTATTCAGATGTAGAAAAAAATTCAAATTTTAAAGCCAAAATATTAGGATAATCAACTTATTGTACTTATTTATTGTTCATGGCGAAAATAAATCATATCTAAAATAGTAGTGCGCTGTATTCAGATGTAGAAAAAAATTCAAATTTTAAAACCAAAATATTAGGATAATCAACTTGTTGTACTTATTTATTGTTCATGGCGAAAATAAATCGTATCTAAAAATTTAAAGTAGATTTGTTGGTTAATTTGTTGACCATCCAGCCTCCTTAAGGTTTATTAACACGTCATCACAAAATGGCTGACATCTGATCGTAACGACATTTCGTTTTATGAAAAGAATTTTATCGACGTCAACATTTATCTTATTCTATAGCCGAGTAGATATTTAAGTGTCGGGCTTGTGATCCGTACATCCCTATTTCGAATCCAGCTGCAGGAAAGTAAGAGAAGAAGAAAGAAAAAGTAAGAAATTTTTTTAAAGTAAGAAAGTAAGTAAGAAAAGAAAAGTAAGTTTGATTGAAAACTGTCTTGAATATGATTTAACCTTGAACTTAAACGATCATTGTTATGTGAGGGAGGGACAGTTATAAACAGAGTCAATAACCTTTGATGACAAATCTTAATCTATAAACTGGTTGTAAACAAATATATTACAAATTCACTGATTTACATCTTTGCACTTTCATCAACAGATGGAAAAACAACGAAATCCCCATTTTGAGTATGTCAAGTTTTATCTAAAAATATCAAAAAATATGGAAATACGAAAAGAAACAATAAATTTTAGCCGATAACTGGTACAGTGCCAGTATTATCATAATGATGGTTATTATATCCTTCATAATCAAATCAAATATTTTATAGTTAATTTGAGTGACTTTTCCAGGTGTGTTATTCAACCTTAAGATTCAGATAGGGATATCGTTATATATACCAATCCGTTTTTTCCGAGTGCTTTCCCGTCTTCGCTGTACTCTACAAACCACCACGGTTTTGTGGTTGTCTCTGGAATTGCGGTGGTTGTTGTCGAAATGGATGTGGTAGTAGTTATATTAATTGGCACAAACTCGTCTGAAAAAAAAAGATGATGAACGAGCGATATTTGTTTCACTTGTACTGGTAATAGCGAGCGCAGCTCGCCGGCGCAAAGCGCTTGCACGCACTGCGAGCTCTAACGAAAAGGGACTGGGCGAAGAGAAAATTCAACTACTGTTGTCTTTGGCATACTGGAAATTAGGTCGTCAAATTAGTACCCACAATTTTTGGTAAAGTGCAAATGGCCATCAATGACATGTTCTTGCGAGAACATGTAAAATGTATGTAAGAATGTGATGCATTTTAAAGATGAATTGAACATTCTTCTAAATACTGGTTTGCAACTGCATGTAGTTGTTATAATGTATTTTCTTGCCAAATTATTCGGAGTATTGTTACTTTGACGGAAATTGTCGAGTGTTATCTGCTTTACTAACATATGACGTCATATATAATGTCTAATGATGGTGTTATAGACTTTGCCCTTCACACGCCCACACTAAACTAAAAATGTTTATACATGTACACTGGAGCGTGAAATATCTTATCTTTATTCATTTTTTTTTCACATTAATGCAAACAAAAGGTTAACCACGATTTAATTCATTTGAACCATTATAACAAGACATTGGACTTTCGCTACCTAGGACGTAACTACATGTATCTATTTTTGCGTAAAAAAGAGTTGAAAATGACGCTGGTTCATGCGGAATATGCACCGGTTGCGTATAGTCTAAGTTTCAAAGCTGACTCGGCAATGGAATAGACAGGCTTATGTCGCATTGCTGTTTGACACAACTACTCAAAGTCCAATCTCGTGTAAAAATGGTTCTATTTTTGTGAAACACATATACCCATGTTATTCAATTTAATTTATGCTGCGCTCGCCCCTACGGTCGCAACGTAAATCATATAAATTATTACGTGATTAGAGAGAGAGAGAGAGAGAGAGAGAGAGAGAGAGAGAGAGAGAGAGAGAGAGAGAGAGAGAGAGAGAGTTCAGTCCCAACCTTTACAGAGATACGGGTAATCATGCCCGCAATCTTCATCCTTCCATTTGTAATGACCGCCACCGGAGCCGTGACGTCTGAGTGCCCCACACTCGCAACCAATTGGTTCACCGGAATCCCAAGGGGAGTTTTCATCACTGGAACCGTACGTGACGGCTCCGGATCCGTCATCATAGTAGTAGGTTCCCGAGACACATTTAATTCCAAACCACACTCTATTATAACTGTCTGGGCTTTAAAATGAAAGCGATCAATAGATCAATCACTCACAAAAGGTTTATTTCCCCTTATAGTCATTCAGACCTGATGGCTTGAACAAGAAAATTGACTTCATTAAAATGAACGTCTCATAGCCTAATATCACCTGATACCTAATTTTCCACCTATGTTAGTAATTTTACCAAATCTGTCAACTGCGCCACTATCAGTTATTACTTCTTATACCTATTTTTCATTTACGGCGCGTCTTTTGTACCACAATAAACCGCCATGAATCGCATTGAACCACAATGATACCACAATAAACCGCAATGATACCACAATGATATTCATCGAGGTGATAAATTTTATTCCAAAGGCATAAATTTAATTTAAGTTTAATTTAAGGCCGGATGCGACCTATATTCAATTATTTTCAACTTTTTTTCTAGCAATGTGAAAAATTCCATTTCTGTAATCCCAAACTTACATTTGATGTTATTTGATATGTTTCTATATAAATATATTATAATAGTTTCTGGTGAAAATGCATACTACTACTTAATCAATACTAGGAAGCATTCAATTTAATTTTGCATGCTGTATAAACAAGACAAAATCAAAATATCTAACTCCAAAAATGGCCTGGCAATGCACTCTGGATTTTTTGGCATTAACAGAGAAGAAATGTAATATTGTAGCGTGCAACCCTATTGAATATGAAATATGGAAGCGGATAGGTACCCTCAGTCATCTTTCTGAGGACTAGTAGTTAAATATTCAATATATACATATACTGATTATAAAAACAAATCGACTGCCTGTCGTAGAATCAAGTATGTACAGGTATATATGCGCTGGCTCTAATATACAGGTTAGGCTCTTATGGCTCCGGCTCTTATAGCACGGCTCTTATGGGTCCGGCTCTCTCAGCGCGGCTCCTGCTCTTCGTGGCTCCTGCTCTTCGTAGCTCCGGCTCTTACAGCACGGTAATTATTGTTTATAAATTAAATAGAAAAAAGTATATACACAAAGTCAGGAAAGACTTGTTCAGTCACGTCTAGACTTCGTATATAAAAAAAAACAAACAAGACACAATTTTATTCTAAAGACAGTTGCCTAATTATTTTCCAACCTTCCTGTAGCGCAGCTTTAGCATCGACTGACTTAACGCGCGAAACACTTCCTTATATAACCTTTTCAAACAACGCCACCTGGCGGACAAAAACTAACTAGAAAAACTGTTAGAGGCAGAACGACAATTTCCGGATTGTCACAATATCAAGGAAAATAACTTCAACTGAGGAACGTCGCGTTTGTTCATTATATATCTTAAACATTTCTGACGGCATGCTTTGTTACAGAATTAATGCATTTTCAATTATGTATATGTATGTTCAGGTAGGGCCTACACACGTCACAGTTTATACATTCAGAATTCAGAACTCATTCTAATCTATCGAACAAAAAAAACAAACAAAAGAAGGGATCAACTCTCAATATTACCAATGTCCATAGAATCTAGATCAGAAAAGGGAATAAAAGTACGTACGAAATTTTTTAAACAAGAGGCCCATGGGGCCACATCGCTCACCTGAGCAACAATGGTCGTTCAAAAGATATTGTGCCGTATGGTCCCTCGGTAGAATAACAAAAAATAAATATTGTAAAGTATTCGAATTTTACATTTATTTTTGCATACACGTAATCTTTGACATTGTACCTTTATGAAATACTATTTTTTACCAGAATAAGAAAATCCTACGCAAGATATAAAACTAAACATTTGGTAGGGGTACACTGTTAAGTTGTTAACTTCCAATTCCCTATATTTTCGTTCTGCCCCCCCCCCCCCCCCCCACACACACACACTTTGTAAAGCGATCAAAATATATGAGAGCATATAGGTACATTTTTTTCATCAACTACTTACTAGTTATTTTACTTCGCGTACAAACCACGATAATTTTCCGCTGTGATATTTTCTTAGGAATAGCGATAATTACTTTATCCCCGCAACAGAAATGTGTCAGAACTATGTAAACTGTTTTAAAGATGTCGTTTTTATTTACTCGTGTCTGAAAAACTATCAAAATTGATGTAGATTTCACATTATTTATTGTATAAAGAGGGGGCCCCAGAGAGTAGGTATATACAGAATATCATTCTTTTATTCTGTTTGTACAAGTATTTAACATATTCTAATTCATATAGAATTTCTAATGTTCAACCAAAATTTCAGCGTCAATCGTAGAATTATAAGCAAGATACAGAGCTCACAGTTCGCCTAGGTTTGAGTATTATTTTGTTCACATGAGTTTATTACATTCAGCTTAAGATTTTTAACTTGGTATTTCCTATTCAGCATTTAAAATGGAAAAAAAAAGAATTGCCTGAGATTTTCAATTTTTTTATTCACTTAATCACTTAAAACCAGTTCACTGCATGGTATTTGAGGTTCAAAATCAGTTCATACCAATGAACACAAACACAGTCAAGGATCACATGTACAGTAGGAGTAATAATGACGAAAAAGGTTAAGTTTACAATACAATAAGTTGTTAAAGTTGGTTTCTGGAAGAACAGACTTTGAAAATTTTCTTAATAAATATTGACAAATTTTTTACTTTTTTAATCTTTAGTTTTTAAGATCTGTGTACAAACATAAATTTGTGAGCAAATCTCTATATATTTCTTATAATTCGAAGCTTAACACTCAAATATGGTTAGTAAATAGAAATTGTAAACAATTAAACACAAGAAACATGCACTATAACAAACAAAGAACACAATTTATTTTTTCGAAATGAATCATATATATACATGTATATACCTACATATTTCCGTCAGCGATATCAAACTCTATTTAAACTGAATAAACTCGAGAAAATGCTGAGCATCTCAACAAAACCTATTGCATTAATCTACCATTACGCAAAAGATAATGCCGAATTACCAATAGAATGAATTGTATTTCAGTACTTTTTTGATACATCAGATTTTGCTTAATTTGCGCAGGTAAACAGTTAACTGTTTGATTTACCGAAGTCTCTGTTTGATTTGATACGTAAAAATCACGAAATACGACGATAGTTTCCAGGTTACAAAGCATAAGTAATGAAAACGAAACGAAAATCAGAACAAGCTGACACCAACGTCATGTGTGAAAACTGTCAACGCATTGAAATATTTAGCCTCAATTTACTTCACAAAATCGGCACCAATATATTTTGCATGTTTCAAAAATTTCCCTTCATACGCGAACTGTTGCACAACAAGCAAATTCATCATAGTCAGATCGACCCTTTTTCGTATGATGTCATGGCTGCTTTAAACAAAGAACCTCGTTTTAGAAGTATGGAATACGAGTCTTGGTAAAATGGGTATGCAAACCCGGGCCGTTGCAAAATAAAAGCCGGGGGAGATCGGCAATCGTCAATTCCAAATACGCATTATTTTGCAGTAATATTTACAGCAAATACAAATTTACTGGTCCATCAAATATTCTGAAATTTTAATGAGATTGGCAGATAAATAACTGCCAATCTTTTGTATTGCCCAGGCCAAGTCTTGCCTACCCATTTTACCGGATGCCGAACCCGAAGCTATTAAACTGATTGAAACACGCCTTTCCTTTATTATTATTTTCGTAATAACTCAGATTCGAAACAGAATTAGCCCTTCATTTTTGCAATTTATATTTTCCTTCCCACAAGGATAATTTATGCTAAACTACGTTGAACTGGACTCAGTAGTTCTTGAGAAGAATTGCACCCCCTTTTTCTACAGTTTCAAGGTTTTCTCCGCTTTGAATACAGATCGGACTTTTATTTTTGCAATTTATATTCGCCATCCCATAAGGATGCTTTGTGCCAAATTTGGTTGAAATTGGATACGCGGTTTTAGAGAAGAAGTTCAAAATGTAAAAAGTTTACAGACGGACAGACGGACGACGGACAAAAGATGATCAGAAAAGCTCACTTGAGCTTTCAGCTCAGGTTGACGATTACCGGTAAATTGTATATATGGCACTTTTAGGGAGTTATACCAAATATATAGAGAATGTATTCAATCAATATCAGTTCATTGCGGTTCATTGTTGTTCATTGCGGTTCATTGTGGTTGAAAGACGCCTCCTGCATTTACCATTGATTATTAGTAAATAGTAAAAATTTCTTTCAAGCGCAGTACGACTTAACAGTTCACTGCATGGTATTTGAGGTTCAAAATCAGTTCATACCAATGAACACAAACACAGTCAAGGATCACATGTACAGTAGGAGTAATAATGACGAAAAAGGTTAAGTTTACAATACAATAAGTTGTTAAAGTTGGTTTCTGGAAGAACAGACTTTGAAAATTTTCTTAATAAATATTGACAAATTTTTTACTTTTTTAATCTTTAGTTTTTAAGATCTGTGTACAAACATAAATTTGTGAGCAAATCTCTATATATTTCTTATAATTCGAAGCTTAACACTCAAATATGGTTAGTAAATAGAAATTGTAAACAATTAAACACAAGAAACATGCACTATAACAAACAAAGAACACAATTTATTTTTTCGAAATGAATCATATATATACATGTATATACCTACATATTTCCGTCAGCGATATCAAACTCTATTTAAACTGAATAAACTCGAGAAAATGCTGAGCATCTCAACAAAACCTATTGCATTAATCTACCATTACGCAAAAGATAATGCCGAATTACCAATAGAATGAATTGTATTTCAGTACTTTTTTGATACATCAGATTTTGCTTAATTTGCGCAGGTAAACAGTTAACTGTTTGATTTACCGAAGTCTCTGTTTGATTTGATACGTAAAAATCACGAAATACGACGATAGTTTCCAGGTTACAAAGCATAAGTAATGAAAACGAAACGAAAATCAGAACAAGCTGACACCAACGTCATGTGTGAAAACTGTCAACGCATTGAAATATTTAGCCTCAATTTACTTCACAAAATCGGCACCAATATATTTTGCATGTTTCAAAAATTTCCCTTCATACGCGAACTGTTGCACAACAAGCAAATTCATCATAGTCAGATCGACCCTTTTTCGTATGATGTCATGGCTGCTTTAAACAAAGAACCTCGTTTTAGAAGTATGGAATACGAGTCTTGGTAAAATGGGTATGCAAACCCGGGCCGTGGCAAAATAAAAGCCGGGGGAGATCGGCAATCGTCAATTCCAAATACGCATTATTTTGCAGTAATATTTACAGCAAATACAAATTTACTGGTCCATCAAATATTCTGAAATTTTAATGAGATTGGCAGATAAATAACTGCCAATCTTTTGTATTGCCCAGGCCAAGTCTTGCCTACCCATTTTACCGGATGCCGAACCCGAAGCTATTAAACTGATTGAAACACGCCTTTCCTTTATTATTATTTTCGTAATAACTCAGATTCGAAACAGAATTAGCCCTTCATTTTTGCAATTTATATTTTCCTTCCCACAAGGATAATTTATGCTAAACTACGTTGAACTGGACTCAGTAGTTCTTGAGAAGAATTGCACCCCCTTTTTCTACAGTTTCAAGGATTTCTCCGCTTTGAATACAGATCGGACTTTTATTTTTGCAATTTATATTCGCCATCCCATAAGGATGCTTTGTGCCAAATTTGGTTGAAATTGGATACGCGGTTTTAGAGAAGAAGTTCAAAATGTAAAAAGTTTACAGACGGACAGACGGACGACGGACAAAAGATGATCAGAAAAGCTCACTTGAGCTTTCAGCTCAGGTTGACGATTACCGGTAAATTGTATATATGGCACTTTTAGGGAGTTATACCAAATATATAGAGAATGTATTCAATCAATATCAGTTCATTGCGGTTCATTGTTGTTCATTGCGGTTCATTGTGGTTGAAAGACGCCTCCTGCATTTACCATTGATTATTAGTAAATAGTAAAAATTTATTCAAGCGCAGTACGACTTAACATCGGGGGTTGAATTTTTTTCATTATTAACTCGGACGTCAATTTTATTTCGCTTAATTAACTCGATCAGGCGTGAAGTTGACAGTCGATCTAAATTTCATCGAGACTAGTGCTAGATTACCCAATGGCATGAAATGTTCTGAAGAAGGGTTGTCCCGAAAATTTGACAATTGAAAATTGTTCCTGTCGTTAGCTATTTTCAGTGCTTTATATGCTTTAATTTACTGGCTTTGTATCTGTACATTAGATGTGTGTGCGAGTGTGTGTGTGATACGTACTCTATTCTTCGTTTAACCTTGATGAATTGTTCAGCGGCTTCATTAGCGTTGGCGTTTGATAAGGACGCCAGTCTCATGTTGATTCCCTCACAACCTGACTTTGCTGTATTCCATGAAGCATAGGGTGTCACTAGGTGGAATCCTTATTTTTAAAAAGGAAGAAAACAAATGTTCACTCTTTAAATATATTTTTACATTTCTACATATTTATACATTCTAGCACCGTCTTGAATATTTTAATTGTTTTTTTTTTTACATCTGCATTAAAAGTTTTATTCTCTTTGCACGCTTGCACCGTCTTCCATAATTTACGTAAGGGTGATCCCCTTTCTTTCGGAAAATCCATTTAATTTTCGTAATCTGTTGTTTTTCGCGTGAATATATAATGAACTGCAACCAGTGGCGGATTCGAGGGGGAGGGTGCACCCGGCGCCCCCCTAAAATTGTCAAAATAAAGTGTAATCATACTCCTTATCGCAAAGAAAATGTACAAACTGCGAGTCTTAACTCTCAACCTTTTTGGAAACTCATGGGATTTACAACATGGCACTTCACCTAGAAATCCATTGTGGTTTTGCGGTCATGCTGGCTTAAATCTCGCAAAATAAATTCATGTCTTGCGTATTTGAAAGTGATTTACAGTGGACATATGTTAGAAACTTGTTTTTATTGAAACTACCTTCTCAAAGAAAATCCATCGTGGCTTGGGAATTCGAATTTCTGAGATTCGTAATTAAACGCGAGGAATTAATTTCCGCGTAAAATCGCTATAAGCAACACTCGCCGATTTTAAATTTTGAACAATAGGAAATTATAACAAAAATTGGTGATCGCGATTTTATATTCCCGCAATTTCATAAAAAAAAAACAAACAAAAAAACAACGGATAGCGTTAAGTACTCGCGTAAAATAAGGAATTTACAGTATGCGCCGTTTAACTCTCAATAAATTGATTTCGATGTCTCTTATAAAAAAAAAGTGGTTTACGGTACATGTATGTTCGAAAACATGTTATAATCTTTGAATTACAAAACAATATACATGTTATACGTGTAAACCTTCACAAAGAAAGTCCATTGATTCCGTGCAGTCATAGGGCTCGAACTTCAACTCCGATCCCCAGTCTAGTCTGATGCAAGTCTTGGTTTGATCATCAACCGGAGTGCTGGCATCTTTCCAGGGATATGTTCCGAAACTGGCGTACGTCAAGGGTGTCCCATCTGTCCATTTGTATATATGTGTTGGTGCCAATAAGTCGCGCTCCAGGCCAATCCAAACATTATCCCCACTTCTAGCAAAACACACAAGACAGTACAGAAATTGATTGTCATTGTGCATCGGGCATGTACAATAGGAGGTCCTAATATACATAGTTCTACTCAGACGGAAAAAAATGTTACCACTCAGTAAGAGTTTATTACGGATAGAATATTATAATTAATTACAGTCTCTCTTTTTAAAGCAATATGAGCTGTATTTTTTAGAATTTTATTTTGTTGCAAAAACCTGCTAGAATGATAGGTGTGCAGGTCAATTAAACTCTTATGATAAAAAAGGTTTGAAAGAATCATTTCATTACTTTCGTCAGATGAAAGATTTCTCTTCTAAGAAATAAATAGCAGATCAATTTTTGTACAGGACAACAATAATTCAATTTTGCTTCATTTAAGGCTTCTTTACGGCTTTTCAAATAAAAATATGGCTAACAGAACTTTAAAAACAATGATATTTTTTGTCGTTTTATTACAAAATAACATTTTTCGTTAAAAAAATTTCAGCATGAAAATTATTGCAGCTCATATTGTTTTAATCTTTAAATGTAGATTTCGGTGATGCCTTTTAACGTAAATTTGCGTTTATTTTTTTCATGATATTCCTTATATTTACCCAGCAGAGCTGCCTTAAAAATTCTTAATGTAATAACTTTTGCCATTCACTATTCTTTAGTTCTAAAAAAAAAATCCAACTATTTTAGATTCACAATTTGACTTTTTTCTATCTATATACGCTGCTCTTTGACCGAAGGTAGTTATAATATAAAAAAGGCTATGATCATTCAGTCCATTTTTTCGTGCAAAGTTGACTAAGTAGAACCTTGAAACTGTTTTAATTTTAAACGCGTGCCTTCTTTCCGGTTTTTTTTTTTAATTTTTAATTTATTTTTTTTTGTAAAATATCATCAGTTTGCTTTTGTTTTTGCCAAAATGCACCTACTTACTCTTGATATTCCGCTTGATAATTCTCTAAAAAAGTCTTCGCTTCCTCATACTCTGCCAGGGTTTCTAGAACAGCCAATCGTAGGCCAATAGACTGGCAGTAGGATTCGGCGTCCGCCGGGGTGACTCCAGCATTTAATCCGTAGTAAAATCCAGAGACTGCCAATATGAATACATAAATAATTTTATATATTATATATACAATGTGTATGTTTGTGTCTATGCAAGCTGTGCGTGTGTTTGCATCTTTGCCTGTTTTCGTTTCGTTTTGTTTGCACTATTGCCGATGTAAGTGCTTTCATTTTTTTTTTTTTTTATTTTTTTTTTGCTTTTTTATTGTTTGTTTTAATGTTTTCCAGCACATTGCCTGCTGGCGTTTTTGTTGATCTCTCTGATTGTTCTTCTGTATAAATCATTGTAGATGTGAGTGCTTTCATTTTGGGTTGTTCAGTTTGTTTGTTTCTATTGTCGGTTTGCCTTCTCTACCTGCGTTCATGTGTGCGTATTGGCGTGTTTTTCATGTTTTCTTTGGTTGTTTCTATCTCTATTTTTACCTGCTTGCATGTTTAATGTTTTTAATATTATAATCAAGATACTTTCACCGGTGTAAAAAATTTTAATTTTACAATTTTCGACTAAAAATAATTGTTTTAAATTTTTTTTAGAGAGGTAAAAATTATACAAGCCCCTGAGGAACTCAAGACTTACAGATTCGCAGTTAATGTTCTAAACCACTGTTCTTTTTAAACAATTTGGAGAAAGAAAAATATTTATAAAAGTTAACATGAATTTAATGTTTATTTTGATAGAAATTAAGTACGTCACAATATTCCGGTGTCCCGTACCACCTTTAAGTTTGTTGTTATTCATAAAAACGAAGGTATCTGCTGTATTCGAACCCGTGTATATATTTTCACTGAAGCTATAATAGATTGCTAAAGATGGCGAAATAAACAGTTTCACAATTTGCTAGCTGAAGTCGCCACGTAACCTACTGTAATAAAAAGTAAAAGTCACGGGATTTTGAGGACCCTTAAACAGCAAATTATTTTTTATTAATCCTGAAATAGAAAATGGTTATCATTTATTCATCATACAAGAGATAAAGTTATTAATGCAATTTAGAGAAAGTATCTTAAATTATTGATGTAGAAACTGATAGAACTTTAACATTATAAGTATTGCAAAATAATATGATATTAATATGAAATTAAATAACTCCTATTTATTTTCATCTTTAAAGAGTTAATAAGTACAATGTACATGTGTATCGTCATATCATGAACTTTAATCATTATCATTACATGTTTTAATTAATGTTTCGTTGCTATTAAATACAGTTTTATTAATCAAGATTTTTTCGCTGAATATCGAATCTTTAAACATATTACAAGGGTTGTAGAGGAGTGGAGTAGATCGTAGAGGATCGGAAAAGATCGTAAACCCTTGGCTAGCGAATGTTGGCTGGCTACATGTTATCAAGTAAAATTTAAAGAAAAGAAAATACAATGTGAAAAAAATGACGTAATGCAACTTTTTTTTCAATTTAAAACAAATCAACACTTCGTGTTTCGTTACTCTTTAATATTTTTTTTGTAAATTACGACAAATCAAAATTATATTTTTCAATGTACAGAACATTTTAAATAAAATGAAATACAATGACAAAAAAGATGTTATGCGATTTTTTTTTTAAATTTTGAAACAACTCACCACCTCGGGTTGCCAACAGGCCAAACACAAATAAATATAGTTGGAATTCCCACATGGTTATTCCTTGTTTGCAGTCCGCGAGATTCTACACAAATTATTTTTTCCAAACGCCCTGCATTTGAATTCCGAAGAAAAAGGAACTATACGCAATTAAATGAGAAATGACAAATTCACATTGAGTTTTCATCTAATATTCATTTTTTTTTTCCAAATTGATTTTCTCTACTTTCATTGATGTTTAAAGGACAATTCAAAGCTAGTATAAAGTAACTAATTTATAGCAATAGAGACCTTTTATTTTCCTACCTTTTACATAATTGTCAAAGTAAGGCTGAACAATATATATATTTTTTTCTTTTGTAAATTTGTTAACTGTCAGAATTTTGTTCAACAATAGAGTCAGATATATAGGAACCTCTTGTGCTATTGCTTACTTTGATGTTTACTTTGATGTCATGAGGCGACCGGGTTGGATTTTCTTTACAAATAAAATTGAAATCAAAATAAATCGATTTAGCTTATTTCAAGCCCAGCTGGTCGTTTTTCACGCCTTTAAATTGACTTCAAAGACGATGATTATCTTCGGAAATGCATTTATTGAATGAATGGTACCACTGTGCGTGAAATTGTTGGGTCAGAAAACGTTCGTTTCTTTTGTTCACAAAGCAAAATAAGTGTTTGTCCGTTCATTCGAGGGGGTATTGTAATTAACTAGAATTATTAAATTTATGAAAATTATACCATATGAGGTGCATTTCTGAAGCAGAAAAATTTGTAGATTTAAATAGCACGATTTTTTATTTCATTATTAAATATCGAGAAACCAAAAATCTCAAGTGTTCTTTTTCAGATTTAAGATTTTTTTTTTCAAATGTCTAATGTAATTAGCGTAAAACAACTGGTCTAATAAACATTTTACCCCCATCTACCCCCCAAAAAATATATAAAAAAATAAACTACTGTGATTTCATTAAAGTTTGTGAGTATCAATTTTTCGAGAGTTTAGCGAAAGCCAGACTCAGCGCCACAAAAATTCTAGCTGCAGGTCTGTAGCTCCCGGTTTAAATAAAATTCGGATGGACGACCTCGATTGTCAGAATTTTTTCCAACTGGGAGCTACTGACCTGCAGCTACGAAAATTCGTGGCCATTGAATTAATTCCATCAACACAAGTTGTTATCATGAATTGCATCTCAATGAATATTAATTATCGTAGATCACCTTAAAAAGCAAAATAAGGGAATACTTATGAATCCACAGCATCATATAAACCTGTCAGGAATACATGTATAAATTAACAAAAATGTTCCGAGATGCAATATTAAAGCGTAAATTGCCCCAATCCAGGTTATACGAGTATAACTTGGGTAGATATTGAGTTCATTTCTTAAGTATATCGGAGACATTCAGTTTATATGTCACTGGTACTAGAATACATTTTATTGGTAAAAGTTCACTATAACACATGAAATCAAGGACACATATATATAATAACTATATAATATTAGGGTTAGGGGTTGACCCTAACTCTATCATTATATATGTCTCTAATGAAACATAAAGTATTGGTCTAACTAAAGTTCAGGCACCGTGGTTGAAAAATCAATGAGATATGGCAACACTTAGAAATTCCTTAAAATTAAAAAAAAAAACATTCATACTGAAAAACAGGAAAGCAATGCTCAAGAATATTTTGTAACCATTTTATTGATTCGATAAGAATTCCACTGAGTCCTTTATTTGTAGGCGTTAGCCTTGTGTTTGGGAAGGAAAGAAAATCCATCAGGAACCGGCCCAAGTAACATCTCACTGTGAAAAAAGAAAGAAGAATTTTAATATCAATCAATTTATCACCATTGAGGTCGTACTTTCAGTTACTTAGCATTTTAAAAGCAAGCTGAGGTGAGCTGCTTGATTTGAGTGGATCAATGTATTAAAGACATATCAATTTATCATCATGAAAATCAATGAAGGTTTTATTCTTACATATCATGTTTATCATAAATGTGGACATTTCTTTAGACTCTTTCTCCAGAAGAAGAATATTACCTTTAATAATCAGTCAACTTTTCTGTTTTATTTGAAAGTTGAAAACTAGAGAATGCCTGGGAATTTAAGTTATTAGACGACAAAGGTTGGGACTTTCAACTCAGTTGGACAATCCAGTCATTTGGGCATACCCATTTAAATTTTAAAGATGCTGCTTCTAGAAATGCCGACTGAAGTTAAATATTTTAAATATTATGCCTTAAAAATTAAGGTGGCCAAGCCATTTGATATTACTAAAGTTTGTGAAGAAAACCTTACAGGTTTCAGTATAGAAATTTGCATACTACAGAGTTCTTTTCATGGAGGTTAGAATAGTCTAGAATGCCATTCTCCCCTCCCCCCTCTTAAGCAAACAAAATAAGTAAGACACTGAAATACCGGTAAATGAAATTCAGTCATACTTATAATAAGTTTGGACAGTGACCAAGGACACACACAACAAGACGATATGTTCTAAAACGAACTTGAAATTCAGCCTCACGGTCCGACTCTCACCTGAGTTAAGACACGCAAAATCAGAAACTGGCTACTGAAATATTCAGCCTCACCTGATTTTAACCCAGTCCCCACAGTTTGGACTAGACATGAGAGTTTCTAGGTCATTACGACCTATATAGTATGGAGGACGCTCGTTGATTTTCTGGGGCAGCTGCTCCAACAGTCCTACAGGTATGTACCTAATATGCAGAACAACAGTATTACAATTACAGCATATCAACCAAATGTCACATTTTCTTATGATATACATCTCAGCTGTCTTCAATGTTTGACTGTTTTCCCTCAAAGAGAATATGGAAAGTATTTGTTATGTATACAACTGAATGCAAAATCTAATTTGACAGAAATTTGCAACTTTACATCATTTTCTGCAAGTTTTCATTTAAATCTATTATATTGATATTTCGCTAGCCAATATTTTAGATGCACTAGAAAAACACATTCTAAATCTACTTTTATTACACAAAGTGGGACAGAGTGAATAGATTACAGGTTTTTTGAACTACATTCCAGCAGGAGGGTCGAAAGGGGTAGAAAATAAGGTAAATGGGGCAAATATTTCCCTGTATACAGTTAATACTGTCCTACCCCTAAATAAAAGTGATCAAGAGGCAGAAATACATGTACCCACAAAAATATACGACATAACTAGACCCCCCCCCCCCCCTCAAAAAACAAAAAAACAAAATTTAAACAAGTCCCTCGTGCCTAACCTGTAGAGGAAGGACTGCCACTCCAGTAGGAACCGTCGTGTGGTCTCCACCCCCTGAGTGTCACTCCCCCAGTGCTCCAGTCCGTTGTTGACGAATCGCTTCATCATGTCGAACCTCTCCGATGAGGAGATGTCCCAGTGTCTCTTCTCCTTCAGCTCCGTGAAGATCCAAGGCTTGATAAGAGCACCTCTTTAAAACAAAACATGAAATATTCATTTTTCAAATATCACTTCCAATAAGCCAAATTGGTTTTAAACATGCCTATCTAGTTGCAATAATGTAGCCCTCTATGAATTGTACATATATACCCCTCCTCCCTCCCCCCCCCCCAAAAAAAAGAAGATAGAAAGCTACATTATTGCAGTTTTTGCCTATCAAGCTTGTTTGCTTCTTTACCAATATTCTAAAAAAAAACATTAAAATCTCTATAAAAAAATTTATCTTATCAAAACCCTGAAAACAAATATTTTCTAACCTAGAAAAAACATAAGTCCCAAAACAGGTGATTTTCTTTATGGTGATTACATTTCATATATGAATTTATAATTTGTCTCTAAGGATCAAGCCTCCATGTGTTTCCTCCTTTAACTGAATTCACAAGAACACAAAACTCTTTATCAAAACCAGTTCGAATCAAAATTATAATGGACAAAAGTTTGCTACCCCCTCCCCCTAAAACAAATGTTAAAGCATACCTGGCCACCATACATCCTGTCACCTGTGTGTTCTTGAGGTGTCTGTCCAGATCTTCATAAGACAGAATGTCTCCATTACCTGGGGAGAAAAAAGAATAATTTCAAACGGACTACATATACTGCTTTTTACTATCTGATTTTTCTCGGTCCAAAATATAGTTTTGAAAAAGAATTAAGTTTCCTTGTTGTAAAATAAAATATTGCAGACTGATGTAAATCCTTTGATGCAAAAAGAGAGGATATATCGGGTAAAAGTCTAACCAAACACTGGCATGGGTTTGCCTGCCTCGGCGCACTGGTTGATGTAATCCCAGTCAGCTAGACGCGTGTACCGCTGCTCACGTGAGCGACCATGCAACTGCAGAAATAAATTTCAACACACTTAGCCATTATATTTATGCAACTGAAGATATTAATTTTGACATACATCTATTTAGATGTGATATTTTTATGTATGGAATCTCTCATAATATTACACTTGAACAGAGAGAACAACAAAAACTAGACTAGCTATATATACTATGTCCCTACTCCTTCCAAATGTGGCATTACCAAAACATCATATTACCTAATACATAACAATTTGACCTTGATTTATAGTGAATGACTTTTATTCCATTGAATGACCTTGGACATAGTATATTACCCTGGTTATAATGAATGATTTTTAGCTTAACAAGCAATAAACCTTTAACCTAGATTACAATATGATAACAACAAATGATCAACTAATGCAACATCTTTACACACTCATTTAGATAAAAGTCAAGGGCGGAAAATAATTTTAAACCAAAGGTCATAAAAAAAATACCATCGATACATTGCATGTTTTTCCCACAAATACTACATATAGTAGTATCTTAGGTATAATTAGACATTGGTTCACGCAAGGAACGTGACCAATTTAATTAGATTGTCAATGGATTTTTTAATAAACAATAAGGCTTACATACCTGTTAGCTGAACACAGTTAACTATCCATTTACTTAATACCTATTTGTTTTATAAGCAGAGAGAGAAATCTATTATAAGACCAAAACTTTCTATCAATTAACCCTGATTTAATTTTCCACCAGTCAGAAATCATCGCAACAAAGCGGAAATTGGATACACGCGGAAAAAAACCTGATATACGGTAAGTTTAAACCTGGAAATCGTAAAAAAAAAATACTGTATGATACTCACGGTTACCATGGAAACTCCCCAGTCTCTGAGTTTAGGAATGACAGTATGAGCAATGTTCTTGTTGTCGAAAATTCCCGTCCTCATTTTGACTGTGAGCGGAACGTCTAGTACAGAGTTCATCCCCCTGATGATCTGTTCAAACTTGTTAAGTCGACCAACTAAAGCACAACCCTCACCCTGAAAGAAAGTGCTCCCAAAACTGAAATTCAGAAAATGTCCATCCTAATCCTTGAGAAAAAAAAAGCCCCCATCATTGAAAAATTTTCAACTGCTAAAAATTTCTTTTCCTTGTTATAATGTAAGAAAATCAAAACATGTACCGGTATAGTTGCATTACCCAGTACATAGCTTTTGAAAAATTTGTGTCATTATAATTCTATATAATTATTTATTCAATATTTTTTTCTACAGAACATTTTGCCAGCTTTTAATGTTCATGCATAATGAGAAACTACAGTACCAAACAAACCCAACCTAACAGAAAGTAAACCCCAACTAAACCCTGGGTTTACTTTTGGGGTTTACTTTGGGTTTACTATGGGTTTACTTTTTGAAAATTTGGGTCCACTCAGGGTTTACTTTGGGTTTACTTTGAAATTGCTTTTTTGGTCAACTGTATGCACTGAAGTGTGAAACAGACCCGTAATTTATCTTACAATCCTACTGCCTGTAATTCCTACCCCTTGTGTATTCCGAATACACAGTTAGCGTCTGCTTTCAGGGGTTTACTTCTCATCGGGGTTTACTCACTGTGTCCACTCTGGGTTTACTTTGGGTTTACTCTGGGTCCACTATAGTAAACCCGAAGTAAACCCAGAGTAAACCCAGAAAGTAAACCCAGGGTTTAGTTGGGGTTTACTTTCTGTTAGGTTGGGTCTGATCTATACTGTACCATATGCTACTTTAAAACAGTAGCAGCACTGAGTTCTAGCAATCACTGATCATCAATACAGAAATAGAAATCCATCTAATATTATCATACAGGCATATGAAATCAAACTTCTGTCAGTGAATATAACATAAAACACTTAACTAAGTTAATTGGACTACAGTAAAACATGATTATAGCAAAGCAATTCTGATCTGTTTTAAACATAATTCATTGCATCCATATGTTTTAATAAATTTTTTTAGATTAATTTATAAGGGAATAAAATCTGAAATCGCAGTAGGCATGTTTTAACATAGCATAAAAACTTAAATTTTTTTCTCACCTTTTTATAGACCAGATCAATTGGGCACCCACAGTTCAAATCCAAGAAATCTAGTTCCACGTTTTCGTTAATCAGCTGTGAACACCTCGTTAGTGTGTCTGCCCAACCACCGCAAATCTGGAAAATTAATAACATTAATAATTTCCATCATAAAAAATGTTGCTTGTGATTTTGTAAGATTTAAAAACATACAATATTATGAATCTTACAAAGAGTGAAAAAAGCTAATTGGAAAAGGGCATGAATCATTCAAAAATGATTAAATACACAGAAAACTTTAATCATTTTGAGTTTCTAAATGACAACATTCATATGGTTGTGTGTTCTGACAACTGATAAAAAATAAATAGCAAATTTAAAAAGTTAAGTAGTAAATAAACTAAGTTGGTCACAAGATCAAATCCAATGAAGCCTGAAAATAGCTTCTCAAGATGATCTAATAATGTCCAAACCAAGTTAACACAGAACTGAACTTTTTTTGCTCTCCAGTGGCATCATTTAAGGAAAGATATTAGCAAATGTTAATCTATAGGTACAGGTACAGGTAATTTACTTACCTGGACTCCAAACAAATCCTCACTCTCGTGCCTCTTCAATAGGGCCCACTCTGAGGCCTGACCCTGGAGGAGGTTCATGGACATGGCCATCTCGCTGCATGTGATGTCCGCTCCATATGTCTTACAGATCCGCCTGAAGGGGAGGTTACCCACTGTGGTGAGGGGAGCCAAATAGTTCTTTGAGCTGAAATCAATCTGGAAAAAAAAATAACCAATAATGGAAACTATTATATAATAGTTCGTCCAAATTGACAAAATTTTGTCAAAGTGAAATAACAATTTCTGTCATTACATAAAATATGTTTATACATAACATTGTACGTGTAGCTGTATTTAGTTTGCTTTTTTTTGTTTTAATCTACCTTTCTGGTTTCCTGGGGTCTTAGTTTGATCTCTCCCTCTGATTCATTGACAGTTTCTGTAAAACAATCCCAAATATAGATTTAAAACACATGACCACTGGCTGCATAGCTCTGCTTGGAAAAAGTTATCTCATGATTCAAGTGTCGGGTATGCATCTTTATGTGTTTAATTCATTTATCAGCATCTGTTGAAACCATGCAGCTATAAATGACACAATTTTCAGTCTAAATAAATATAATATACACATGTTGAATTAAACAGATTTCACTGTACATACATGTATAACTCAAATTTCAACTTATCACATTGAAATAAAAACAGATCTGATTTTTACCCATTGCAGCATCTTTGCTAGGCAGCTCCTGAGTAACATCCACTTTTTCCTCAGATTCAGCGCCTGACTTGGTGGCAGTCTCCTTGTTTTCTTGTTTAGTCACACATTTCTTGGAGAAGGTGTCCAGCTTTTCCTGGGCCATCTTCTGAACTTGTTTCACGACCTCGTTGGCCTTATCAAAGTTGTACCTCTTCTTCCACAGCATGACTTGCAGGTCTTTTGACAGAACATTCAGAACTTGTTTCACCTTCCAAAACAAACATTACATTAGCTCCACAAAACGTCAGATTTAAAAAAAATTTGGAGAGGGCTTTTTTATTGTACCTAACATTATGAAATAAATGTATAATGATAGAACCATGCAGAAGTCATTTGTTGTGAATTTGAGAGACTACTTTTATTATTTGGAGGAAAAGTTGATTACAATGTATTGAAGCAATTTATTTGTTAAACCTTTCAAAAATGAACTGTCAAACTCTATCACAACTTTAAAATCAATAAATATCATCTACTCCTTTCAGCTGTATTCCAAGTCAGAAGTCTCTCAAGCAAATTATTCAACGGTAATGCCACCAAGGGAGAAGTAGGAAAGGGGATGGGGCATAATATAAAGCACCTATTATAATGCTTCTTGCACCTTGCCTTAGATTTTTTCTCGTAGAGTTCTTGATTGACGATATTTTTGAAGTCCTCCGATATATGCTTGCTGCCATATCGACAGGCCAGTCCATACGGACATTTCCCGTAGGTCTCAAACATGAAACAGTGTGATCCAATGTCTTTGGGTTTGCTCTCCATGAATCCTTTGATGTCGTGGGAGAACTTACATTTCTCGCCAAAACTGCACTCTTTTTCTTGGAATATGGTGGGACATAGCTTGTCTTTGGATTTGATGTGGGTCACTGGTCGCTGTTTGTTGCGACCTTTGACCTTCATCTTCTTTTTACCCTTTCCGTTATCTTGATCGCCATCCAGCTGACCTGAAATAACCATCAATGGTTCAAATTCATGATAGCTTCAGACAGTTGTTAAAAGGAGTTCAAAAATATAGGTACAAGGTGGAAAGGTAGAATTACACATTATGATGAACCTACGTTTTTGGCCCTTTTCCAATTCGTCTTTAGTCTTCTGAGATATGTAGGCTGTATCCAATTCTGGTTTGTAGTCAACACGAACAAATCTAAAATCAATGAAAAAGGCATAAGTGGTAAAAATACCTAAGATAACAATTTATTACATTTACAGAAATTTAATTTACAACAGCAAGCATTTTTCAAAGAAATCAGGCAATGAAAAGATTGCTTTAACAATTTTGAAAAATTAAAAAAATTGATGTCTTTCTTTCAATAAAAAAATGAATTTCTTCCAGCCAAACTACCTTTAAAAATTTTATTTTTCAAAAACAAAAATCAATTCTTTGATTAATGAATATATTTCTACTGGATACCCGGTATATTTTTTTTACGAAATTCGTACAATTCCAAACAGTCCTATTTTTCTAGATAAATCAAGAGCACATACCGGTAGATGTAAATGCCAATTGCTTACTCAGATTTTATGCGGGCAAAGCCTGGCTTTTCCTCCCTCCCTGATTTCTGAGGTTGTTTATCATTTGCCCCTGCCTTCACGGCATCTTTTGAATCAGCTTTATCTTCATTTTTACTGGTTAAAATAGTTGTCTCCTTTTGATGTTCTGCAGTTTCTACATCTTTTTCTTCCATTGTGGCCAGTCTCTGCTACTGGATTAACTTTTTCTTCCAACTTGAAATTCTTTGTAATTCGTACAGTATGTACAGTGTAGTTGGTCAATTTGATTCTGAATATTTGAAGATAATCAAATTGCAGGTTAATACCTAAAAAAAAAAAAAAAACTCACATTTTTCTTTTTTATCAAATTCATGATCAGCTATCTTATTATCCGTTTTGAAACACCCCTTCTACCGCTTCAAGTTTCATTACACAACCCGAAATAGAAAGTCTATGGGGATTTTGCACTGCATCAGCCATAAATAAGCCTGGATGATAATGTTAAAAAATTGTGTGAAGTATTCCGAGTGATTTCTGAAAGGCAAAAAGATATTAACATTTCCCATTATAAATCTCTGTAAGAAATTTCAAATTGTTTTCATTCCTGTGAAGTTTTATGTCACTGAGTGAAAAACGATGATGTATCAATGAAGATATCTTGGATATTTTGAATTCCCTTTTATCAATTTCAACTGTATATCTTTCACAGGTATGTGTATTTTTAATAAAAATCAACAAAAAGTGATGGAAGCAATAACTTGGGACAGTCTTTAAAGAGCATTTGACATTTGTACTTAAAAGTCGCTCTCAGGTGCAGCCACAGGTACCTGACTTTATAAATTTCTCTCATAATAAAAATAAATACCCTTTATCTAATAATATGCAAGGTACCCATGGCAGCCATCTTGGATTTATTTCAAACTGTCACATCAGGTGAAATATTTGCTTCAAACTCATCAAAAAAATTATTTTGCAATGCTCTCTGTCTCCCAGTAGGCCATTCAACATCTAAGCTGACAACCGATTCAACCAAAACAGTGCATTACACCTGCCATTAATAAACATCCTCCCTCAATCTGCATCTGTTTCCTTAAATATGCGTCAAAAGGCTAAAGGGGGAGCAAAATTTAGTGCACTGGACCTGTAACATTACCATTTTTTATCCATAGATCAGAAAGTTTAGTATTACAAGAAAAAAAATTATAGTTTGTAATGTGGCATATCGTAATATTTTTAATCACCTAAATATCCTCTCTAAGGAAAAACAATTTATGCTGCGTTCTGATTTAAGAAAATAGTTGAACATATTATAGATTTCTGGAATACTTACAAATGGCAAAAACAAATTCTTGTGATAAATGACTGGAAAGCTATGTCGTTACGCGACCATGCGTACTTTTCTTATTCAGTTTTCATCTCTATTGCCTCATTAGTCTTTAAACTATCATTACACCATTGCAAAACAAGAGTGTCACCGTCTAAAAAGTTTGCCAAAAACACATGCTGCAATCTCAAGCAATAACTTCCGGTTTAAAGAGTTTTGATAAGTTGTACATTAATGGTGTTTATTACACCGTTCGTGAAACCATCAGAACCAAAACACTCACAAAGTCCAAGAAATAGTTATAACTTGTACAAATTAAAACTTGTACAAGATAAAACTATTTAATCGTGAAAACAATGATAACAAAAAGACAATTATTGGGTTTTCAAAAGCTTTTATTTCTGTTATCACAATCCAATTTCACAATGAAAAGTTTATTTTAAAAACTTAATAATCATACACTTTCAATTTAAAGGCTACTCTGCAGTAATTTGTGTACAGAATTTCAATTTATATATTTTTTAAAGAACAAAAATTAGTTCTCCCTAATAATTCTATTGAATTCCTTACAAAAATATTCACTGACAATAAGCACATTAACATTTATGTCTCTGTGGATAAACATAAATGTATGGGGCACAGGGAGCAAACAAATTCATCTGAAATACATTTAAATTGTCCATCAATTCCCCCACTAATATTACATAGAAACGAGTGTTTGTTAACAGATAACCATCAAGAATTGGCAAACATGGTAAAAAAAAAAAAGTACAAATTTTCAACACATCAGGTATGTAGGGTATATGTCACCCATGGCCAGCACTTCTTTTTTTTCAAATGTTCTCTAGTACACGTAAAAACATTTTCACTTTTCAAAACATTCATACAGTAAGTGAATAGGAATTGCATGGGTATAGAGAGATCTCAAATCAAATGCCCATCATAATACAATTGTACCAACAGGACTAAGTACATGTACTAACTTTGATCAAGAAGCATTATAATACATGCATACATGTATAGTTTTATACACATAAGTCATGTGAACTTGAACAAGATTCATTGACCATCATTTGTACCTCTGAAATGTTCCAACAAGAACAAATACATGCGAAACGTTCAGCAAAAAAAACCCAATAACACAATGATATCCTCAGAAGGTAACTTTTGTGTGAAATTTCTTGAAAGCTCGCGAGATTCTCCATGAGTTTGGATCCTCGTATTTGTTGTATAAAGGCTCGATTTTCTGCTGTTTCTTTTGCTTGCTGAGTTTCGTGGGGTCGCTGAAGCGGAAAAATTTCGGGGCAAACTCGACCAGCCACTTGGGATCAATGGCCGTGACTTCTCTCATGTATTCCTTGGTCGTCAATACGAGCTCATGGTAGATTACCCTGAAAATTGAAATGATGTGGCAAGTTTATTTAACAATTGAAAAAATTACATAATGAAATTGAATTGAAAAAGATGACAGCCCAACTGTCTAAATGCATGCATGACAAATACATATCTTTACCCATTGGTATATATCATACAAATATTTTGGCAAGGCTTTAATTCTTTATTAAGCAAAATCATGGATGACAATCAATAAGGCCAAATCAATTAACAATGAAAGAATTGAAAATTGAAATTGAATTCAATTTGGAAGATAAATGCACAACTTCTAAATGCATGTATTAAACCCATTGGTATATTCCATAAAAATTACTAAGCAAGACTTTCATTTTTTATTTTGCTGTTGTCAAAACTGTGCTTTAAAATTTCTTTTAACTACAGCTACAATGTACATGTTATACATACCAATCGGGCTGTCGGTTGAAGAGAGCGCTAGAGGGGTGGATATAGACCACCTGACTGTCGACGAGTGTCCGATACCCTTCCTGGGGGTCCTTCTTGGCGGCGTTGCGGAAGAACCCACTACAGATGGCCTTCTGAACTCGGGCAGTGTTCTTACCACAGCTGACCACATCCAACTTGTGTCTACAGGAAAAGAAAAAGACACACAGTCACAACATGGAGAAAACTTGAATCAAATGAGATTTCTGAACAGAAGATGTGGAAATGTTATTGTTGTAAGAAAAATAGTCTAATTATTAAATACAGTCTGACAAAACTATTTGGATTAACTGTTGTTGAAACAGGTGGTGTGGACATTCTATGCATTGCCAAGCATTTAATCTTTTTAAATCTACGGGCAACTGATCATAATAGGAGTATCATTCAGAACAGCAAGCATTGAACATGTAATCTACAGCCTGCATACCCCAAAATCTTTATAGAAAACATGGTTACATTGTTGAAATGAGAAATTTAATGAAAGAACAAGATAATTTACACCAACACCTTCATGGGGAATGGGGGGCAGAAAATGGGAATGAACGTTTAGTACATCACTAAGAAATTCAATAGGGAAAACTGGGTACTATAGTTGAAATTTTTGTTACCTGTCCATAATTCCCAACATCTGTTTGCGGACATCTTGGGCCCTTTTGAGAGTTCGGATCTGCACAAAGTTTTCGTAGCACCAGGGGCTGGAGAACTTGTTGTTCTTCCACGAGTTGTACACGGCCAGCAACGTGATGTGGTCGCCCTCCGATTGGTGGAACTTGGCCTTCTTCTGGTCCGCTAAGTCTTGCTTATCCTGTCAACAAATCATTGCCGGTTAACAGTGTAATTGTGTACGTGGTCAAATTTGATGCCAAAATTTAAACATTACAACCTAAAAATTAATATAATTACAACAGTTTCAGATCATATACATGTGATCAAAGGGAATATTCTTTAGGACTAACACATACTGATTTTATCTACTAATGGTTCAGAATAAAATTCAATGTGAAACTACAAGTGGTGTATTAATCACCTATTAGTGTAGAATCATTTTTATTCGTTGGGGTCAAAGTTCGTGGGTAGCCCAAATTTTCCTGGTTAGTTGGGATGTAATTTCACCAGTAGCAAGACTAGTTTTATTTTGTAAACAAATACTAAACAAATGTTGTTTAATATACGTTCCAGGGGATGCAAGTTCGTGCAAGGGTTTACAACATTTTCAGATCATATACATGTGATCAAAGGGAATATTCTTTAGGACTAACACATACTGGGTAGCCAAAATTTTCCTGGTTCATTGGGACGTAATTTCACCAGTAGCAAGACTAGTTTTAGTTTGTAAACAAATACTAAACAAAATAATGTTGTTTAATATACGTTCCAGGGGATGCAAGTTTGTGTGCAAGGGTTTCCCTCGAAATCCACCAACATTGCACCCCCACCAACAAAGATGATTCCTCAGTACCCTGTTTCAGTGTTAACTGATAAATTACAGCACAA
This sequence comes from Magallana gigas, assembly GCF_963853765.1. Classification (NCBI taxonomy): domain Eukaryota; kingdom Metazoa; phylum Mollusca; class Bivalvia; order Ostreida; family Ostreidae; genus Magallana; species Magallana gigas. The sequence goes on from NC_088862.1 coordinate 24,546,301, forward strand.
TTGCCATTAAAGGCTGAGGTTTTTAACCGGGTGGTTTACCTCAGGTAAGTTCAGGGTGGGGGTGGAGCTTAAATCGATTTAAGGTGTGAAGCCCGAGGGAAACACGCTCGCTTGTGTATACATGTCTATATACATGGGGGGTTAAAATGACACATAATTATACGGTACCTTGGGTCTGTAGAAGACATTTTGGACAGACAACATGGAGACAACGGTCAGGATCTCGTCACTACAGGCAAGATGGACAGACATGATCAACATCTTGGACAACATGGGCTCCAACGGAAACTCAGCCATCTAAAACCAGAATAAATCAAGATGGTGCATAAATAACTCTAGACTATCATAATATCCACACGTTCCTTTTCATCATTCATGATTTTATTAATTGCTTCTGAATCAATCAATTTATAAATTAACAGGTATGTATATGTCTATGAAATTCATTAAAAAACTGTTTTCTCTTTAAATATCTTGAAGGTACAAATGTACAAGAAGCTATTCAATCATGTTCATTTATTTTTCTTAAATTAAAAAAAAAAACTCTTGACGATGCAAAGTACCATCTGTGGAACATTAATATATTTTGCCATTCCAATACAAATACGTCTATCGATATGAGAGTTATCTGTCATTACAGATGTTAATCTAACAAAATTCTGCTCAGACACCCACCCTCCTTCCGAGTCTAGTCAGAAGACCCTCGTCATCTAGGGCACTGAGCGCATGCAGCTGCTCCATGGCTGAGATCAGCGTCTGCATCGGCGGGGCGTCCATGAAGTCAAAGGACAACAAATCATTGATCCCCATGGCCTTCAGTGAGAGCACGGTGCTGGCCAGATTCGTACGCTGGATCTCGGGAACGTTTGTCGGCAACATCTCGTCTCGGTAGGCGCGCTCAGTGTAGAGGCGGTAGCATTTTCCAGGGCCCGTTCTGCCTGCCCGACCAGCTCTTTGTTTGGCCTGTGCCTGTGTTATGTAAAATGTATTCTTTAATTAAGATATCTTTACAAACATTGTAACGAATGAAAAAATTCTTCTCAATAATTCTTGTCTACTGATTCAGAAGCACAAGGTGCATGAAAAGTAGATTTATTTTAAGAGATCAATAACATAATGAATATTCCTCAATATCAGGCTCCAAAAAAATCTTTAGTTTGTCAAGTAAAAATTTTTTTTAACAGAAAATATTTTTATAACCTTACAATACATTCCCCCCCCCCTTTTTACGTTTACAGAATATTACTGTACACATATTTAGAACAAAGCTTTCAAATCACACTGTACCTGCGATATGGGCGTGACAATCAGCTGATCCATGCCTGTCTTGGAGTTGTACACCTTCTGCTTGACAAATCCTGGATCCACCACATAATAAATTCCATCTATAGTCAGCGAGGTCTCTGCTATGTTTGTGGCTATCACAACCTAAGAAATTCAATGGGATATTACTTTCATTTGATAAAGTATCTAATTTCACAATTAAAATTTAAAGACTTAAATGCTGTAACATGGGAGATTTAATGTTCCTCTTCTTTACCTTTCTGAATCTAGGGGGAGTAAATTACAACAGACATTTTTTTCTCTATCTCTCTCTAATGTTTTTTTTTTTTGAGTGAAGGGGGGTCAATTAAAACAATTTCTTTCCATTTCTAGATCCAAGGGGAGAGAATCACAATAAATGATTATTTTTCTCAGGAAAGGGGTTGCACATTGATACTTTAATATGTAATTCTTTACCACAATGCAAGTGAATTGCTGTTAGCAATTTTTAACTGAGAGGAGGGGGGGAAGAGGGTCACTTATAACCAATCAATTACCTTTCTTGACCCAGGGGGTGTTGGCTCAAAAATCCTGGTCTGCATCTCGCTGGGCAGGGCACTGTAGACAGGTAGGATGATTAGCTCGGGGACCTCGGGCCCCAGAGCCTTCATTCTCTCATAAAGGGTCTCACAGGCCGTGTCAATCTCCTCCTGACCGGTCAGAAACAACAGGATGTCACCTACAGGGGTACAGAAAGGAGTATTGATGTAAAGGGATATAGATCATACAGTATAATTATAGACATATAGGGGGTACAGAGAGGGATATTGCTAAATACAGTGTCAGAAACTATATAATACTACACAATATAGACAACACATCTTCTGTAGAAGTCAATGTTACATTTTACAAATATCAGCCTTCCCCCTCCATAAAAATTCCCCATTCTCAAAATTTACCGTATAAGCTGTCATTTTTTATTCCACACTCCTCCAAATGAATCAGAGAATTTCTTCATTGAAGTTAATGTGTTTACATTTAGGTAACACACTCATTGGCTCCATCAGGTGTTTACATAATATGTTTATATTTACATGTTCCATTTACGTTGCATACATGTACTTGGTGGCTCCATCTACATGTTTACATTTACGTTACGTTACGTACCTGGTGGTTCCATCAGGTGGATCTGCATGACGGTGATCAGCGAGGCATCCAGGTAGTCAGTCTCCGCCTCCTTCGTGTACAGAACCTCAACAGGGTAGGTACGGCCAGGAATCGTAAAGATTGGCTACAATAAGATAATAAAAGGATTGTATAAATCGGCTAAAACACAATACACAGGCTACAGTAAGATAATAGGGATCATAAAGATCACCTATAAAAAATAAATAATCATTTTTTATCCTTTTTCCAATTCAAATTTCATTTTTGAGAGAGCAAACTTACTGCTTCAAAGAAATACTGTGAGAATTTGACGGCATCCAAAGTAGCTGATGTAACAATGAGTTTCAATTCCTTTCGCTTCAGAACAGCCTGTTAAATCAGAAGTAAAAAAAAGATTTTAGTGTTGCTTTTCTAAAAATTCAACAATAATTTCAAAATCTTTCAATTGTTGAATGACCTTCAAAAGTAGTAAAATTATCAAGACATTTTTTCAGATAAATTTAATCTACATATTGTAGAAATAATTTGTACTATTAATTTCCAGTAATTTTCACTTCAATATTTTCAATTACATCTTTTTTTTTTAAACTTTCAAAATGTACTAAAACAACGGGCAGAAAAAAGATTGGTAAATGTATGCTTTGTAAAAATAAAGATGTACTTAGATAAAATAAATATTAACAGATTTACCCGATTTTTCAAGAATTTGGTATCAAGCGACAAGGATACGCAGTATATATATACTATTTTTAAATACTAATTCTCTCAAGAATCTGATTCCATACCGTCTTGAGTAGTCCGAATAGGACGTCGGTGTGAATGGTTCGTTCGTGGGCCTCGTCCAACATGATGATGCTGTACTGCGTGAGGTCCCCGTCAATCAGACACTCCCTCAGCATCATACCGTCTGTCATGTACTTTATCTTCGTCTCCGGGCTCGTACAGTCCTCAAAACGAATCGTGTAACCCACCTGTCATATAATAAAAGAAACATGTCACATAACTTCATTGTAGTTTCCGTGCTTTTATTTTAAATTTATTCTAAACTTAAAATTGAGTTATTTTTGTTTTCAATATGGCAATAAAATATATCAATGTGGCAGAATTAAATCAAATGCTGCAGTGCCCGTGAACCAATACATTTAATTTCTTGGCCTATAATTAATTTTCACCCAAATTTACCTCTTGACCGAGACGACATCCAAACTCTTCCGACACTCTTTTTGCCACGGACATGGCAGCGACACGACGTGGCTGAGTGCAGCCAATTTTTCCTGTCGTGGTGTAACCAGCCTCGGCCAGATACTGGGTGATCTGAGTTGTCTTTCCTGAGCCAGTCTCGCCAATGACTATCAGAATCTGATTGTCTGTTACAGCCTACAATAAAATGCACAGAAATGGATATTATCATAGTATTATTAAGTAACAGATTTCATGTGCATCAGACAGTATGTAAAATGAGTACTAGTAACAGTAAATCTGAAAAGGGTGCTTGGCTTCTTGCAATTGTACATACTGGTAGATATTTACTTTTCACATTTAATTAAAGGACATATCGCATGTTTTTCAATTTTCGGAATTTTTTAAATAAAATCATTCTATACTCATTAAAAATGAAGTTTATTAACGTTTTCATAAAATATTCTGCCTAATTCGTGAGTTTGAAAGCGATGAAATTCAAATGTCGCGATATGCATATTTTCTCTCTCGATCTACCCGCCATGATGTGTGACGTCATATGCGACCTCGAGCGAGAAGGTGCTGTTAGCCATCTTTGTAATTGGATTAGATTTAAACGACAATTAGACTAATTATCACCTATTAAATTGCCCATAACGGGACATGATGGTGTTCTGTGCCTCCTGCGGGTGATTTAGCCACCGAAAATGGGGATTTGGACTGTTGTTTTTTGAAGTTTCCCTTACGAAAGTATGCGGAAATCATGTGACAAATAGGGGTCTATCTGTCGACGAGAGGATTTATAAATAAACATTCAATTCATATGTTATTAATTATATGGTACATTTTTGTAACCATAGTTTCATAAATAAATCGTATTCATTTCTCAAAGAGAAAAAATAGAAGTTTATGCACAGGGGCCTGTGTACAAAACGCAAGTTCATCGGAGAAAAATAACGAGAGGGGACGCCATTTTGGATACCGCCTCGCTTCATTAACTGTTTTCTTTTTCTTATTGTTAAACTATACGTTCATGTATGCATCGGTTTTGTAAACATGATTTCTTCATTCATACATGTAGCTCACCTCAGGCTCTGCAGAAATCATAATTTTAGTACGGTAGGTGAGATTTCTGTGAGTTTTATTTTTTGTGGGAGAAGTCATGGATCGAGTTGTCGATATTGATTGTTCACGCGAGAAATAGACAACGTTTGTTGATATACATTTATACGTAAATGGATAAACAAAAATACGGAGATGGGATCTTACATAAATAAACAATAATTAAGGAATACGTTCTTGCCTGCTTTTATAATCCAGTGTAATATAGAGTTAACAACCTTAGAAAGTTGTGATCAGTTAACCTGCCGAAGAAACAAACTTCTTGTGCACCACAGTTTTACAATGATGAACATTTTGAGTAGTTAGGAACGCCAAAAAACAAGACTGTTGTAGATTTTAATAAATAACAGATTTATTTGAGCTACAATCCTTACTAAGTTGTGTTTTACAATGTTTACACGTCGATCAATTTGATCGTCATTGCCGACTTCATCGTCGCTTTTTCGGCAATATCATCGTTTTTTATCCGTACTAGTGGCTCAAACATGTACGACTGAATAATAAGATTCTTTTAATTTAGTCAGCATGTAAAAAAAACGACATACATGGTGAATGAATGTCAAAATTTCAAGAAGATAATGCTAATCCTACAATTTGTTTACAATCAGCTGTTCGAAGAAGGTCGCATGTGACGTCACTGTACCACGTGACACGCTATCTAATTAACGAGTTTTTAAACGATCGGGGCTATAATTTAAATTGATATTATGGCTAATTACCGCTTTTATACCGTTAACAAACTGTTAGGAGTAATTATTAGATACACAAGGAAGCCAAAAAATGTAAAATGTCGTATACTTTAGAAACATGCGATATGTCCTTTAAGAATTAAATTTTACAGAAGACAGCTGTATTACATGGAAAATGGACATAAATCTATACAGTAAAACACAGTAAAATACAGCTAATCCATACCTTGACCAGTTCATCCTTGAGTTTGTAGATGGGGAGACCCTGTCTCTGCTCCAGGAGAGATTTCTTCTCCTTCCTTCCGTAGGACGCCTTCTGACCCCCTGTAATGTGCTTCTTCCACTCTGGGACGTCCGCTGGGGGCATGCCAGCACCCCGGACCTGGGCGGCAAACTTTCTGTCTCCTCCTATAAAAACCAAGTCGGATTTTAACATAGAGATTTCATAAGCCTTACCTATCTGTGGGATCACATGTATAAATTAAGTACCAGTAAATCAGGCTTTTTAAAGCTGTTATAGAAAACAAATGTACAAGCATTGATTTTGAAAGGCTCATCATAAAAGGGGTTCAAATATGAAAATTTATTAAAAAACAATTAAATGGAGTGGAAATATTTTCATCATTTAACAACAAATGCCCAACATTTTATAGAGAAAGGGAAAGGTAAAGGTTTGTGACTAAATAAATAAATAAATAAATCTATGAAAGATTAGTTTCTACTTACTGGACAGAGTATCCAAATTTTGTTAAATGCTGCTGAATTGATAAATTCAACTGCCATAAGGTGAGTAACTCTTTTTTCCCCAATTAGAAAATAGATATAATCCCTTTTCAAATTTGCATTAAAAATAAAAATGCAGCATTACACTTTCCAATTTTTTAACAGGAACCCCCCCCCCAAAAAAAAAAATCAACATTTCTCTTGATTCTTAATTCTTCATCTTGTTTTATGGGTCTGTACCTTCCGGCATGGGATCAATCCAGTCCTTGTTGACACCAGAGGGCACTGAGTTCATCTCGGCCTCTCTTTGGGCCTGCTTCAGCTCTCGTCGCTCCTTCTGTAAGGCGTTTTGCATCATGGCCGCTTGAGACAGAGATCCATCTGGATTCTGATGTGCAAAAAAATTTTCAGTTGTAGTTTTTTGGCCCCAAAAATTTTGGAAAATTTCCAAAATAAAAAGGAAAACGAGTTTTCAAGGAAAATAAACATTAAGTTGTTTCTGAGTTTCCCATTATTGTAAATGACATGACTACCAAATGAATACACAAATTCGACAAAAACCATATAAATATTTTGAACTATAACACGCAAATGTTGCACTCTCTAAGTGCAGATATAAATACACCTGCAATTGATACATCATCAAGTTAATGTTAAGTAGAGCAATTGTATAAGTTTACACATCAGACTTTTGAAATGCACGGTATTCCATGATGAGGTTCCTTATTTACCCTTATAACTATTTTACATACCTTTACAATTTTGACAGGACTGAGATCCACGCCCACTCGACCGTGACCTGTCAAAAATGGGGGCTCTTCCTCCTTCAGCTCGATTTCAATGTCCTCGTCGGAATCGTCCTCCCTCACAATGATTCCCGACTCCTCATCAAAGTCCGGAAGCTCCGATTTGTCGATGACGTTTGCGGCGATCATCTGTTGAATTTCGAACCTCTCGGGCGAGGACATGCGTTGATACCGCCGCTTTTTCTCGCTGGCATCGTCGATGTCTGGCACATGCTCCACTAGGGGCATTGACGAGGGACGGTCAGGATTTCTGGCCTCCACCTGATTGTTGTGAATCTCTCCACCCACCAATGTCTTTGTCTTTGACGGATTCAGATCCTCCCCCGATTCTTGATCGACATCCTAATTATGTAGAGTGAATATCAGAACTAGACAATGTCATTTAAAAACCAATATCAATGTCCTAAATGCGAAAGAGTATTTTGTTAGAACTGGACATTAAAAAAATCATGTAAAAGATCCATAATATCAGGAGTATCTATCAAAATTTAATTTAAAAAAAAAATCATGATTAAAAAATAATTAGACAGTAGAAAATTTGCTTATAAGAAAGTTCTTTGAACATGGAAATGAGGGATTTTTCATATCCATGAAAGAAAGTGTTGAAGTATGAGATACATGTACATGTATATAGGAGAAAAGTAAAATTTTCTTATAATTCTTTATGTGAATGTTTCTTATATGCAAGTTTTCCTGAAAAAAATCTTCAAATTATCTTGCATACATGTATAATGTATTCATAAAATTTAATTTTTTGAGATAATTTCAACCTCTGAATAGATGATGTACACTAACTGTTTTTAAATGAGAACATACACGTATTTTGAAATGCTGAATTCATTAAGTATGCCATACATCCTTACCTTCAATGACAGACTAATTTTCTGTCCAGTGAAGGACAACACTTTCACCTTGACCTTTTGACCTCTTTGAACGACATCACTGACATTGGTGACCCTACCCTCTCTCCTCAACTGTAAAACAAAGCAACAAAAATGTAAATATACTGTAGGAATTGTTTTCCTACAATTCAGATTTATTTTCTTTATGTCCTTTAAATATAAATGTATGTGGCTGTATTATGAGTGTTTCGTGGGAAAAAACACTGACTGTTTTAAAGTTTAAAAATTTCAAATTCTCTCTCTCTCTTCTCTCTCTCTCTCTTTCTTACCTGCGATATGTGAACAAGACCTTCCCATTTCTTTCGAAGTCCTTCTAACTGAACGAAACACCCAAACTGCATGAGTGTGTTTACCCGGCCATTGTAAATCTACCAAAGACAAAAGAACCAATAGAAATCCACCTTACATTGTCTGTACTGATATTAATCACATTTTCATCACTATTTGTTTACAATGATTTTGTGGTTGAGTCGATAATTGTAATCAAATGTTCATCCAAGTCAAACTGACAATTATTTTCATCATGATTGAGGAACGTTAAGCATGAAGTTACGCATCGTAACCCCCATTGATTTAAGTTAATCTATATGAAAATATAAAATACATGTATATTCTTTTTAGGTTTAATGTTGGAAAGCTGTCTCTGCTAAATGCCCTTCATTTAATATGTATTAAAATAGGCACAACCATTTCAATATGCCAATTAAAATCCTTGCTAACTTGTAGAAAAGTCATTTTCCAAAAAATATCGCAGTTGCTAAATATACATAATTCCAGTACGTAAGATTAACGCAGTTATCGCCCTTAGACGGAAGGTGGCGCTATCGTCGACCGCCATTACGGTGCTGACGGTCAACATTCGACTGATACGATGCCATACGAAAAAGGAGGTGGAAGACATTGTGTTGTCTTCAACTGTACCAATAATCAGAGAAAGTTGTATAGATGGAAGATAGAGGAATGCTCTGAGCACGGGAAAAGACACGAAGATTGTCCTTGCCAAGCGCCTTTCAGGATGTTTTGCATTCCAGCGCAAGTGGATACCAGATTGCGATGGCTCAAAGCTATCAATAGAAAGGATTATCAACCTGGAAAAAAGGACCAAGTATATTTATTATGTCGCAATTTATCAGTTATCGTCTTTTAATTTTTAAATTGATCTTATTAATTTCATATCGGAATTACATCGTCAATAATAACAGCTGAATATGCAATATATGCTGGTAACGGGACGTTTCGCTCCTACAGACGTTTCGCGCTGAGACGTTTCGCTCCTAAAGACCTTTTGCGCTGAGACGTTTAGCACTTATATTATTTATCATATATTATTATTATATATATTGCGATGTTTTAAAAATAATAATATTTAGATAAATATTTATAAATAGATATATATGCGTGTCATTAATATTGACTTTATTGAAAACATATGATCATGTTTATTGTGACCCATTCACTGATAACTTTAATATTGTATAAAACGATTATCCACGTGAAGATTTATAATTATTTTTATTTAGCAATCGTTATCAAGTTCTGAATCGGTCTCCTTATAAAGGTGTGAAAATTAAATTGGAGGCGCTCCATGACAAGCTAAAGAGGAGAAATTAATTATGAGACGGGTGTTAATTATGAGAACTACTACAGTAGCGGTTACATATGCGACATGATGAAATACATCGTAATTCATCATATAAAAATTTATAAAGATATATACAATATACAACTTGAAAACAATGAAAATTAAAAAAAATATATTGTTAATTTTGCTTATTTTTAGTGTCGTTTTATCCAGGTTATATATATAAATCATCGGAAAACATTTTTTTTTTTTTCATTTATACACAGTGTTTTAATTTAAGTAAATATAATGAGTAAATATTAATATGAAATACATCGCAATAATCATATATATTTTTTAGAACGATATATAAAATGCGATGTTTTAAGATAAATATTTATAGTATACAAAATATTAAAAATGACTGCATTAAAAATCCTTCTTTTTAAATTGTCTTTGAAAAAATCTGAATTTATATAATGTACCAAATCATTATCCGCGGGCATATATAATCATGTTTATAAAGCAATCATAATCAAATGTCTAATCAGCTTTCCCTTTTTTATAAGTAATTTGGAGGCCCTCAATGTCCAGCTGGAAGTTAATGGTGTTAATTAGTTTACTGCATAATTACCACATCATTAATAGGCGCGAAACATCTCGGGGCGAAACGTCTCGGAGCGAAAGGTCTTTCGGGGACCATATATATCTACACATGTACATGTATACACATGTATAACTACCACCTTTCACCAGTGATTGCCTGCTGGCGGGTACAATGACTGTGTGGGACATGATTGAAGTTAACTATGGATGCAGGATCATCCTCGGGTATGTAAAAACACAATATGTGTTCAGATATGTATGATATATTACTATGCATGATTTTTAAATAGATAAAGCAAGGTAGGAGAAAACTGGTAAGGAGCATGTTTAATCAGGAGGATGAGCAGGAGCAGGATGAAGAAAGTGGCCTTATATGCATAGGAGGAGATGAAGCGGCAGCAGAAGCCACAGACATGGAAATCAATACTCCCTCAGCAGCAACAGCTTCTACCCAGACACCACCTGTTATTGTTCATCAGTGTGGGGTGTCTTGTGTTACCTATCGACCAAAATCAGATGCAACAACTCAGACAATTGATTCATTGCATGACCACTTATATTGTCTACAATTAACATCTAATACTGTAGGTACTCAAACAACACGTGAACTTTCATCTTTCAAAATTTTGACAGAGAAAGATTCAGTGTTTTATACAGGGTTGTCACTGACAGTATACTCTACTTTAGTAGATATAATGAGGGTACATGGCAACGATTTACCTTATTTATTGTCCATCGATGAACAAGTTTTGTTAACGTTAGTTAGATTACGTTTAGGGTTACAGTTCCAAGACTTGGGGAAAAGATTCGGAATTTCCCATCAGCTTGCTAGTAGAATTTTTAATTCATGGATAAATATCCTAGCTGTTCAGTTGAAAGATTTGATAATGTGGTTGCCAAAGGACACAATTCAAAGATCTCTACCAACTTCTTTTAGGAACACATATCCTAAAACTACATGTATCATAGATTGTACAGAAGTGTACCTTCAGAGGCCATTGTCCCTGAAAGCAAGGACTGCAACTTACAGCAGTTACAAGTCGCACAACACATTAAAATTTCTTGTTTGTATTGCACCAAATGGTTACATCATGTTTTTGTCAAAGTGTTATGGGGGCAGAGCAAGTGATAGGTTTATCACTAAAAAATCAGGGTTTTACAACTATTTGAATCCAAATGATGAAGTTATGGCTGACAGGGGATTCACAATAGGTGAAGAACTATTCAGTTTACATGTTGGGCTTAACATTCCTTCATTTTTACGAGGTAGAAAGCAGCTTAGTGAAAAAGAAGTTATTCAATCTCGTAGAATAGCATCAGTGCGCATTCATGTTGAAAGGGCAATTCGTAGAATGAAATCTTACAGAATTTTGAACAGCATTATTTCGATAAAGTCAGTCAAAAAAATGAACAAAGTAGTGAAGGTAGTGGGTGCTCTTTGTAATTTGAGACCTCAGCTTATTAAAGATTAGAGGTGCTCATGCATAGTGTAGAATTTTTACATTGTACTTTTTTGCTACTTCATTGCTCTTTTCTGAAGATAACAAGAAATTATGTACAAGTGTAAAGACTGTTTATTTTTGTTTTCACAAAGTTGAACACAATTTTTCATACTTCTCACTGAAAACAAATCTGCCTTGTGAAAAATCATCAACAATTCTAACAAGTAGATGATTGAAATAAAATGCTCTGATTCTTGGTAAAATATTGGAAACAAAAGTTTCGTTATATTGTACATCAATGCACACTGAATCCCCATTTTTTGCAAACCATGTAAAATATTTGCACGTTGATTTTCTTGTACAGAAAAGTTGCATTTGTATTTGTGTATAATATCCATTTCTGCCTGACTTATTAACATTGATAGTATCATTTTCTTTACAAATGTCATAACTTTTGTTGTTTAAAAGTTCATCAATTGATTTTACTGGACATTTTATTTCTAAAAGCATATCATCATCAATTGTGCCATCAGGACTTGCAGACAGAAAAGGTTCATCTTTATTTATAACAGTACCACAATTTTTAACTTCTAAATCAAATTTCTTTTCAAAGATTTCTTTGGCTATTGGTTCTGATACTTTTCCATGTTGTGTTGCATTGTTGCCCTTGAATCTAGGATATAAATGGTTTGTAACAAAATTTTGTGGATTTGCTTTGCTTGTTTTTGGTACTTTGTTAGCCACAGATGCTGGAATTCTAACCTTGCGACTATCAAACCACAAGTCAGAATTTTGTTCCGTAGTATTGAGACAGACTTCATCAATTTTGTTTTCAGACAGATGAACATATTTTCTATAAAAATCTCTACAAGGCTGACACTGAATATCAGCAATATTGATTGGATTTGAATAATCAAGATCATGATTCCCATGATGCACATCTTTTGGGTTACTTGTTTTTCCTGCAGATGTGCTTAACTGACAGGGCTCAGATAACAAAATCTTATTTATAATTGTGCCCTTGCACTGAAAAATTTTTGAAAGGCATGATGAATGTGAAAACTCAACCAATTCATTGTGTGATTCTAATTTCTTAAATCTAAATTCTTTTTGAGGTTTACATCTCACAATAATGTTATCTGTATTTATCGGTTTGTTTTTATTTGGCCGTGAAAAATCAATTTCTTTGAGCTCCGCCTGATGGTCAACTGCAGAGGATGTTGCTCCCTTGCCCCAAGACACTGGGAAATCTGTCACAGATTTTCCTGCGAATCCTTGATTCCATGCCATGACAACAGCATATCCAATGGCTGAAATATGGCTGCATCCTCTTCCTAAACCTGCTGGGCATGTGCAACTAGCATTCTCAATCTTGTAGCTATCTTCTCCATCGGATGCAATTAAAATCCATGCATGATAATCTGCACGTCCGACTCCAGGCTGGGATGGAGATACTTTTGCTTTCAGGAAAACATTTTGTCCAACATTTATACTTTGAATATCTCCTAGCCACCTGGAGTTGACATAATTTTGTCCCCAAAGAGATCTAAATGACTTCATTTCTTTACCATCATAAGCTTTTGAAAATATCAAGTAGTCTACTAAATCTTCATATAAAATATGAGGCCAGCTTTTCAGATCATTTGTTTTCCAACCTGGGTCAGATTCATTTGGTGGATCTGCAATTTTTAAATATTGTTATTTATTTCAATTTTGTTCATTATGCATAACTTTTTGGCGAAAGGAAAACTAACAATTAAAAGCAACTTATTATGAGGAGTTGCTGGTTGAAGAAATACAAAAACATTGATAACTAAATTTTTAATGCGTGCAAAAATTTTGAACTGCATAAGAAATTGGAGATCCACCAGCCACAGGAGTTTGAATTTTTATTAATAATCGTATGTTGACGATTGATACTAAAAAAGCGGCGTGTCAAGGCGAAATAGCGGATTTTCCCCAAAACGCGTTGCATTCCTGTTCGCTATGCTTACGCATAGCTCATGGGTCAGTCAATAAAGTAAGTTTTTTGGCTTTATTGATAAAAATTCAAACTCCTGTGCACCAGCATTCTCTTCAGATTATCACACTTCACATTACGGGATTTGATTGTTTGTATAAACCATCCATTTATATACTCAAAATCTCGACTCAATGTGTTACTTTCATTCAAGTCAGAGAATTGAGGGATGTAAATAAAACAAATTTACGTTAAATGTGCGAGGTGGGCGGGTACGGATCCAAGTTTTACTGTGTAATAAACAAAATTACAAACACAGAAAGACCAAAAACAAACAGAACGTGAATTAAATGAGGTTTAAATATATATTTACAATTCTTTTTATCCATCACAGTGATGTTCCACACACAAAACGAGACAAAGTCGACGTAGTAAATATGACACTTGTTTACCGTTGTCAGCACCGTAATGGCGGTAAATCACGTGATCGTAATATGGCGCCGCCCATAAATTAGGTCAGAGAATTAAGTATAATATGTTTCGAGTAATCATCAAGGTAATGGAGAGGTTTGGTTATTGACTTACCCTTCCGATGTCTGGGTCCATTGGCAGTTCCTCTCGATCTTTTCCCCTCCATTTTTTTTTGTCCTTGTCGCGACTGCGGCTCCTTGATCTTCGTCTGCGTCTGTCATCTCTGTCTCGTGACCTTGACCTATTTCTTCGTCTGTCTCGATCTCTATCTCGACTCCGTGACCTTGACCTATCTCGAGATCTACTCCTTCTCCTCCTGTTAAACAAAAAGGAAAAAATGCAGGTTAATTCGATATACACATGTCTGTATACACATATGAACATGTATTTTTAAATCCATAATATGAGAATACAGTATATATATGGTATACATGTATATCAACCAACCATTAAAAGAAATATTTTTTAAGCACATACATGTACAATATTTTAGAAGTTTGCCCTATGGTCTGTTTAGCAATAAATGTATCTTTCTTATTTGGTGGGGTGAATCCAGGTGAATTTATCAATTTTATCCATGTTGCCTAGTTATACAACCTGTCTTTTTTCTTACAGAAAATGCAAGACCATTATTTGCATTAAGATAGTTAAATTGACTATTTACAGCATTTCTTTCTGTGCGAACCATTTGTGTCCTTATTAGACTGGTTTGAAGACTCAATTTCTGACACATATCTTAGTCAACATAAATTCCATAGATACTACATGTTGTGTAAGCAACTGTTTGCTAGTCAATAACACAGTAAAGGGTCTTTAAAATGTGATGGAAAATGTTCATTCTTGTGCAAGAGTTCATATACATAGTATTTGTTCGCAAGAAAAGAAAGATCTCTAACTTTTTATTTCAATACTTAGATTCGAGAGCCAAACTTTCAATCTTAGACGGGGTCATATCATTATCAATTCAGTTTTTATTTTATTTTTTAAATTAATGTCAATAAATATTCTCCCATAACATTAATCTACCAAACAGGAATCTCACCCCCCCCTTTTTTGTACAGGGAACTGAACGTTTAAAATTGGGGAAAATTGGCTACAAATGTATATTGAGTATGTAGGGCAAATAATTACATGTCCAAAATTCTTAACATTTTGGGTCATCAATATTTTTTTTTTAATAAACTTTATTTCTGGGGTTTTTTTTTTAACACAGAAAACTGAGAGGTAGGTTGTGGTATGATCTATCCATATTATTCTTAATTTTGAGTTTATAGAGTTTGCGCGGGGGTGTTAAGGAAGCATATGGAATCCGAGTTACATGTAATTCCGTGAATTCACAAATCTTAGTTATTATGTACATATTGAAATATCTAAGCAACGAAACGTAGACCAAAAACAAATAAAAAATACTAAAGACAATTTTTTTCTTCAGAAATTAGTGTATTACGTAGATTTACACATTGATGACGTTATGAGTAAAAGTTGAATGTCGTGTGAATTTGATCGGAAAGCATTGTAAACATACTCAAAATATAACTAATCTAAGAACTCTAATAAAGTATTGTGGTGTGATTTATTGAGAATTGAACATCAGAAAACTGGGGGAGTTGTTAGTTTTATCAATCATTCGCTAAAAGGTATGTAGATTTGCTTTTCTTTCTCGGCCAGGCTTTCCTCTGTCCTTGTTTACGATATAAAAATCCGATTAGAACAACTCACTACCACGTATATATTAAACTTGAAATTTTATACGTATCGTTAGTTTGATCAATGCTTAAATTGAAAAGTGCTGCTAGATTCCCATGCTGTGTGTTGTTTTGATGTAATTTGCCGTTTTCCGTGCAAACTTTATAAAAGTTGGGAAGGTTTTACGAGAACCGGATGAATAACTTTTTAATAGGAAAAAACATAGGATTCTAGCAGCGGTTTTGATTAAACTGAGATGTTTTGCCATCACTTGGTATGTTTATTTTATTTTAGAAACCGCGGGGTAGTGTTGTTCTATCTCATTTTATGTTAAGGAATATACATAAGCTATTTATAGTTGTCACGTGATAATGCATAATGTGGCAGTAATGTACTACCCGATATTAATGCACTGACATCTATTTGTAAGGATAATAATAAGTTTTTGATTTTATTCAAAATAATTATTTAATTTCACGATTTTGAATATAACAGTCAAAATAAGACGCTAAATTGGCCATATGCTTCCTTAACACCCCCGCGTGGGACAGGGGCTTTTCAATGGCCATGGTTCCAAACTATGGTTACTTAGCCTTCCCTAATCATTTCGACATTACTTATTTTCCTTATTTTACGCGAGTACTTAATTCCGCGACTCATTGGTTTCCCATCAAATCGCGAGAACATAAAATCGGGAATGTCGAAATTTTATCAAAGTTTCATGTAGTTTACATATGTTTCAAAATTAAAAGCGAGATTTTAAAAATTTGCGAGACGGGCTTCTCGCGATTTTACATGGAGATTATTTCTTCGCGTTTAATTAGGAATTTACAGTACCTCCTATCTTTCTCTTTACTGCGACTCCTGTCCCTTCTTCTTTCTCTCTCCCTACTGATAAAGGAAACAGACATGAATTCTCTTGGAATTTTTTGGTACACAGTGACCTTTTGTATGTAGAATGCAACACATACAAAGATATAATTATGGTGCATAGTAAAATAATTCTGTCTATAAAGCTTGACACTTCTGGAAACCAAAAAACATCCACATAATTTAACAAAATTGCATGAACACAGAAATATTTCATCAGTATATAGTTTAACACATATAGTTTAAGACATATTTGTAAAAATTATACTGTCCATTCTCTAAATGAATAAATCAAAATAATTGGTTTTTTCTTTTAACTTCCAATGTTTAGGATGGATACATTTGCAAATTATTTCTGGCATTGATTTTTTTTAATAACTGGGTTTTTTTTTTAAACAACTCGTTTTCAAAATGGAAAGATTTTTGAATTTTTTCTCCAACTTACTTTTTTTCTTGGGGTGGTGGGGCATTTTTCAAAGCTTCAAGTTCATTCATCATATCAACAGCAATGTCAGTGTCTCCTTTCTCTGCTTTGATTGGCCCATCTTCATCTATTCCCTCTGTTTTGATTGGCTGGGAGGTTTCTGTTTTGATTGGTTTTTCTTCATCTTCATCTGCTAACATGTCCTGTTTAAACAATGGATGAAGAACAGTTAACTATATGCAAGAGACCAGACTAAATATGTAAGTACTTAAAATAGATTGACTAAGGGGAATCTGTTGTTTAATGTAAATTTTAGAAAAAAAAGGAATCCACAATTGTATTATACAGTTAATGTCATAATTAGCAATCAATTCAAATAATCTGAATAACAGATCTTTCAGATCAATACTATGGAATCATTTTAATTCCTGGGGACCAATTTTCGTGGATTGTTTTTTGCTCATTCGTGGAGATGTAATTTCGTGGATGCGTCGGTTACTGTTTCAGCAACAAAGAAAACTCTTTCTAAAATTATATTTGTTGAGGATTAAAATTTGTGGGGGAGGGCTACCCATGAATACCACAAATTGAGCCACCACAAATTCTACTGATTCCACAATATCTCCCCCCCCCCCTTTGTAATTTAATTTTTTTTTATTTATCCATATCAAATTATCACATACATGGGTAAAAATGCTCTTTGAAAATGAAATTTCAAATAAAATGCCATTATAGACCTAAATGCATTATGATAATCTCAATTTAAAAGCTGAAAAAATATTTTTATTACTGTATATAGGGTCAATTGAATGATTAGTATGGTAATACATCTACTTTTCAAACATTTAATCATTTAATTACATGTTTGAACAAAGGTGCCCAAAAATCTTTCCTTCTTTGAAAGACTTCCCCCTTCCTTTTCATATCAATTTCTAAAAAAACCAAACACTATTTCTATTCAGTATGAATAGACACATTCAGCCTACCCTGATTTTGGGGTCATCAGCTATGGCTAGTCCAGGGAACAGCTTCTTTTTTATTTCTATGTGGCTTTTCAGTGTCTCATTGTCAATTTCTTCTTCTTTCTTCAGTTTGACCTCTGCTTTTGGTTTGGGTTTCATTTTTTGGATCAGTCTGAGTAAATTGGCAACAAGGGAATCCTGTATACGATAAAAAGAAGAACACAAATTTAACAAAGTTTTTAAAACTCAATTAAGAGAAAAATTTTCAAGTCTGTGTTTGAAAACTAAAATAGTCGTCTTATCATTTATTCTATAGGAATGAATGGTATAGTACAAGAAAAAACCCATTAACAAAAAAGTTTAAAATAAATGTCTAATATTGCCTGAGAATTGTTCTGAATTCTAATACAATGCAAATCAATTCAACTCCAATTTTAAATGTGAAGAATTTCGGGGGTAAAAGAGGTAAAAATTTTAAAGAAAAGAGGGGTGTTTAACTATTGAAATAAGGGGCCTAAATTTGGTGCCACAGGACACCACGTGGTATACTATCCCTGTATTAATTAAAACAAATCGATCCTTTTCAAGTTCATACCGCAAATTCTGCACCATTTTCATCCAAGGCTTTCTTGAATTTCTCAAACGTATCATTCTTCTCAGCAAGATGAATAATAAACTCAGCTGAAACAAAATTAATATGATGTGTAAATCAGTTATTTAGCTATTTTAAGTTCACATGAATTATATTGCTGATTCACTGGTCATATTGTCATGTAGGTGTTAAAAAATAAAACACTCTATTGACATTTATGAATTGTTTATACAAAAACATTAATCAGCTGATGAAGGAGAAATACACGTGTTGGGTGGAATTATTTGGTAAGTAGGCTAACGATATTATATAACATGTAAAAAAAAAATCCTTCATAAACGAGAAATGGCTTAAAGACTATTTCAGGTGGCATGTGTAATGTTTGTCTACCTAAAATTAAATCTTATATAAACTGAGCTGAGCTGGTTCTATTCAGTAGTAACTGGATGCAAGAAAAATTGCACCATCACATCATTTTAGAGAAAATTCGAGTAACAAATGTATATCTACCCAAATCCTTATCATTCAGACCCAAATGATTTTCAAGTTCTGTACAGACTTTAGAAACAAGTGAGAGATATTCTAGCTTTTGCAGCTCATCCATTCTTGGATTTTGAGACCGATGTTTACGCCGGAAGTACGTTTTCCTACCACGCAATGATCGTGCGCATTGCAATTTTTCTAACTCCGCATTTAAAAGAGCTAAGTTCTTGGCAGGCGCGCCATTTTGCTATACCACACCGGGTTCACAATGGCTGATCAAATTCCTACATTTAAACTTGTTTTGGTTGGAGATGGTGGTGTTGGAAAGACAACATTCGTCAAACGACACGTAACAGGAGAATTTGAGAAGAAGTACGTCGCTACACTCGGCGTGGAGGTCCATCCCTTGAAATTCCACACAACTCGTGGTGAGATCATTTTCAACGTGTGGGATACTGCCGGACAGGAGAAATTTGGCGGACTCAGAGATGGGTATTACATTCAAGGACAGTGCGCCATCATTATGTTTGATGTCACCTCTCGTGTGACATACAAGAATGTACCCAACTGGCATAGAGATTTGGTCCGCGTGTGTGAAAACATCCCCATTGTATTGTGTGGAAACAAAGTAGATATCAAAGATCGTAAAGTAAAGGCCAAAGCCATCGTGTTTCATCGAAAAAAGAACCTGCAGTACTACGACATAAGCGCAAAGAGCAACTACAACTTCGAGAAACCTTTCCTATGGTTGGCCAGAAAACTGGTTGGAGATGCTAATCTGGAATTCGTTGCCATGCCTGCCCTTGCACCACCAGACATAAAGATGGACCCAAATCTTGCTGCGCAGTATGAACAAGAACTACAGGCTGCAGTGGAAGTTGCACTCCCAGATGATGACGACGATTTATAACTTTTTAAAACGGACTAAATTTCTGCCTTCCCATGATATTTATTCAAATTCATCAATGGATACGTGACTTTTTGATTATAGAATATTTTGTCGTTTAAACACCTGCATAATTACTATACCTCTTGCTTGAACTGCTCATACTGACATAGTTATGAACCATAGACAAGCCGGGAAAGCAGATAATTATTCTCCCAAAAAGTGAAACAATTTGCCAGTGTACATCATAAGTGGGTTTATTTTCTTTTAGAGCTCTTATTTTACAAGAGACGATGGACACATTCACAAACATTCGAAAAAGAGACTTTGAATATTGAAAACTTGATATTTTATTTAAAAAATCATTTTTTGTTATATGACAGATATGTTTGTATTTGTGTCATCTGTAAACAAATAAATTGTTAAAATTAACAAAAAATGTTTGTTTCATACAGAATCTAATAATAATGAAAGAGTCGAAGATATACCTTAACTTACTTTTATCTGAGCACAAAATTCTACTTAAGGAAGCCAAGATAGGCATAAAAATTAAAATACAAACGTAATAATCGGACGTGTGAAAACGATTAAGAAACTTCCAATGACCAACTGTAAATGCATATATCTTATTTTCGTTCTTCACCAGCAAATTAAATTAGTAGTTGATTCATAATTATTGACTATCATTTTGAATTAAGACACATCATCTTCGTTAAATGGATGCACTTTTAATACACAGAATTTTCGAAGACTTCGGGCATTTGTTTGAGAATTTGCATCTCCTGAAAACCCATCAATCTTATATATCCAAACACACTTGGTAAGGATATTGACCTTGTATTCAAATTAAAGTTTCAAGTATTCTATATCCTAAGAACATGACAACTTAAAATTAAATTGTCATGTTCTTAGGATATAGAATACTTGAAACTTTAATTTGAATACAAGGTCAATATCCTTACCAAGTGTGTTTGGATATATAAGATTGATGGGTTTTCAGGAGATGCAAATTCTCAAACAAATGCCCGAAGTCTTCGAAAATTCTGTGTATTAAAAGTGCATCCATTTAACGAAGATGATGTGTCTTAATTCAAAATGATAGTCAATAATTATGAATCAACTACTAATTTAATTTGCTGGTGAAGAACGAAAATAAGATATATGCATTTACAGTTGGTCATTGGAAGTTTCTTAATCGTTTTCACACGTCCGATTATTACGTTTGTATTTTAAGTTATTCGTAAATAATTTAAAATTAACATTAAAAATAAGAAAGTATTTGGTAGTTTAAAAGCTTGAGTGTAAATAGATTAAAGGTGTGAATACTGTATACTTAAGGGTAGATGAGAGCGGAAACAATTCTCACCAGAAAGAAACAAAGGGGTTGTTAACTCGGCGGGGGATTTATTAACGCGTTATTAACAAAAGCAATCGCCCTACATGTGACTATATATATCTCTGGTTGTTTAACACCGCGACTGTTAGTGTAATAGATTCGTTATAATAAATAAATTACACAACATGTAAAGCTGATAATTACATAATTCACACGAAAAGTAATTGTGCGCGCATCTCACCATCATGTGTGATTCGCACGTGCCTGAGTGTGAAGATATGCCTACATGTACATAGTTGCATGTCTTATTGTACGCCGGCAGTCGCAGTTCTATTTATTTCAAATCGTGTGATGAATTATATAATGTTAAATGTAATGAGAATATCCGTAGATTGATAAAATGATATATATATATAAGCCTGACTTTATAAGCTTAAAGAAATTAAAAATAAAAACCTGAAATCATTCGGCGGCAATTTTTTACCCTCTTCAAAAATGTTGCATGATTCACAAAATTCAAACTTACTTTTCACATTGAATTTCTTGTATTAACCATGTAAACCTTTTTACTGTCCAAAGGCAGTTCTATAGAAGGCGCGGATAGTGGTAACGTAAACTCAACGAAATTATCATTTTAAAATGATCTAAATAGATCATTATTAGTACTTGTACAATACAACTTGAATATACCGGTACTCACGGTATTTGTATGAATTTAATGTAAATGAATAAAAATTGACTCGAAACTCGTACGTATAAATTGTATGAATACATGTACATTTACCTTCAATGGGTTTCTTTTTATATTCTATTTGGAAGTTGCTTTTGAAAGTGAAACTAATTAATTAACTTTGGAACTGTTAATTATTTTGATTGTGGAATAGGTTACTGTGTGTGATATACACATTACTATTTTCTTTTTTCTCCTTTTTTTCTTACCTTTACTCGCATATTTATTATTTAACCAATAGAGTAAATTTACCGGAAATGGAAATAGCCCCCCCCCCCCCCGATACAATTATCTCTAGGACACTACCCCCCCCCCCCCCCCCCGACCCGAACCCCCACCCCGCCACCGGATTTTTTTTTAATCCGCACATTTATGTTACATTACACAGATTAAGCTTAAAGTGTTCAAACGATTCAGTATGTCAATGTAGTGTTAGAAAATAACGAAATCAATACACATGTATTTTTTAACAATTAGCAATTTTCCAGAAAGATTTTTATAGATTGTCAATTCAGGATATAAAAGAAAGACTACATATAATCAGAGCTGAGACATCTTTATTTATGTTTCTGATATAATTGATTTGAACATATTTTTTTGTATACATATATATATATAAGATACATATACAAATGGTTTGGACACGAGTTCTGACAACTTACCAGGTCTTTACCATTAAATAGAAAAATTAAACAAAACTTACAACTGTTATTGCATGATATAGAATTGTTATTACGATAAATGAAAATAAGTGATATACACGAGAATAAATCTATCAGTTTCGTTGATGTACAATTGAACTAATGAGAATGATTGATTGTTAATGTAATATCAAGGGATAATGACTCATCGCCCCATAATAAAAGATGAGTATTAATTATATGAAAATGATCTAGTTGTATCAGATTAAGAAAAAAATTATTTCTAGAGATAGTATAATTTTTGGATTTGAAGAAAAAAATGGTAAGCATCTTCGGGTGATCCACACCGACAACTACCGCTTTCTATAATATTTATTTTGTGTAAATCATAATTGAGTATGCAATTGTGTCTTACCTAAGTCCTTGGTATGTATTATGTTTAGCTTGCGCTTACCATGTGTAAAAAAAGAGGGGGCTTTATAGCTATGTTTTTATATTTATATAATGAATTCTTAAATCTTTGTATAGAAGTTTCATTCCTTACTCCTATACTTCATGTATTCCACGATTGAATAGTGTCCGCGGTGATATTTCATCAACCAGTGTGGCTACATATATATATACCAGTATATCATTCCTAAATACAAAGGCGTTGTAATTAAAGACAGGCACGTAGCATTAGGGGGGCATTAAATTTACATACAAAAAATTGAATGAAGATGGAGTTGCCCCCCCCCCCCCCCCCCCAACTTTTCTGTGAGCATTAAAAAATTGAATTGAAAATAAGGAAATAAACAGTGAATTTGAAGTTAAAAGCATACCTACCCCCCCCCCCCCCCCCCACACACACACACACCAGGGGCGGATACAGGATTTGTAGTTAGGGGGGGCGTGGATAAAATTATTGAGGCAGGGGGTCTGGGGGCCGCCTTGAGGCCCCCTGTGGGTCCAGGGCAAAGCCCTGGTGGGGGCCCAGGGGGCGAAGCCCCCGGAAGCTCCTGGGTTTTCGTGTATTTTGAAGGTAAAACCAGGCTCAAAATAGTGGTATTTTTTTTAGTAATGTACACTTTTAAAAGATGAAATAAGCAATGAAAATAAACAAACAAGATAAAGTTTTCATTTCTTTTAATCACCAGTTGGATTTTCAAGCAACATCCGTCTTGGATTTCTGGAAATAAAAATGTCAATGATTTTACTGACATCTACCTTGATGTCTTTATGAATAAACAAAAGCATAAGGGCATTAAATCGCTCTCCTCCCATCGTAGAGCGCAGATAACTCTTAATAAATCTTAAAGATGAATTGGCCCGCTCCACAGAACTGGATGTTACTGACGTTAAAAGTAGTAAATGAATAACTTTGGTGATGTTTGGAAACATGGTTCGGCATGTTCTATCGTCCAGAAGTGTCTTTGAAAGTGTGTCTGGCTGATCTGTTTGATGACTCCACATTTGCTTCCATAAGTTCAACTCTTGCAGAAATGAAGATTGGTCTGGCATGTCTGACCCAAAGCTGGTTTCTATAGCATGTAAAACTTCCTGGTTCAAACGAGAGAGATTTGAGGGCACCAGACACAATGCTTGAGCACTTTGTTGAGCCAAGGTTGAAAACCGAAAGTCGAGTTGTTGTATTAAAGAATCCAAATATGGAAGGTAGGTATTTCGCTTGAAGTACTCTTTTGCTGATGACGCAGGAACATTGCTTCTTTGAGATTGCCTTGCGCATTGACGAGGGACAGTCATGACACCGTCTGTTAATTGAGCCATCTCCTCCATGCGATGGAAGACACTGTCATATTCATTATCATCTGACCTCAACCCTGATATAACCTCGCGCACATGTGCGACCATTCTGTATCCGTCCAATACATCCAAGCTGCTTCCTTGTAATTTCTTACTAAGTCCAGACATGTATCCAAAGAAATTCCGGATGGTTTGAAAGGAGGCAATAAATTGTGAATCTGACAATTTTGCTAAGAGACCATTTGCTTCCACAACCGCCTTTGTATCCCAGTTTCTTTCTCTTAACGAAATTGCTTCTAAACAGAGCAAAATTGGCTGATACATCTCTTGAAATGTTTGCAGGGTGATGTGTTTCTCTACCCATCTGGTCTCTGAAAACACCTTAAACTTCTTCTTGTCAATTTTGTTTTCAGTTCTTTCATCGTTGATTTCATCAACAGCCCTTTCCAGCCTTCGCGTGCGCTTTGGTGAATATTTAAAGAATATACCCAGCTTCTTTAATGTGTCTAAACATATTTGCACTTCTTTCAATGAACAGCTTTTACTGATGGCAAGATTCAGATCATGACAGCTACAATAATGATATACAGCTTTAGGATATTGGTCTTTAAATCGTGCTGCACACCCTGAATGTTTTCCAGACATATTTCCAGCACCATCCATTGTTTGGGAACGACAGTAGTTCGGATCCAGACCAACTTCATTCATACACGAGATAATGGATTCACATATTGCCATTCCAGTGATTTCCTCACACTCTATAAATTCTATAAGCCGTTCAATAGGCTTCCCATTGACAACATACCGAATTACAACACCGAGCTGTTCCCAGTTACTGGCGTCAGTCACCTCATCACACTGATAGCCAAAGTATGGACCTATCGGCTGATCTCGAACCTCCTGCACAATTGTATCTTGTATGAACTTCTTAATACATAAAAGCAGTTCATTTTGTGATGTTTTTGATACGTATGTCGCATTTTTTTTACAGGATCTCAAATGATCGTCCAACAGGTTGTCACCACAAGATGCTCGAAAAGCGAGAAGCTCTTTGAAATTCCCCATGTTTAAATTATCTTCTCTGCAAGTTTCATCATCTCGGTGACCACGTAAAGAAATGCCCTGACGGCCACAAAATATGAGTGACTCTATGATAGACGATAATATTTTTCTGTTTTTTGCTATTCTCTCTGTTCCAGTAGATCGAATTGTCATGTCAATTCTGTTCCCTGGTTCAGTGTGTGTTTTCACAAACGCATGTAATTGGGCCATGGAGGATACATGATATTCAAAAACATTATGTTGTTTTAAATCTTCACGTGCATCCTTCCAGTTAAAATATGGTTCTGTGATCAGTTTCTTTGGTCGTCTATGAGACATGTTTGGGAAAAGCACGCAACCAAGACAAAACAACCCATCTTTTGATTCAGAATATGTAATGAAATCAAACGTATCAAAGAGCTGCATGGTACATCGTCTGTGAATGATGCCACAGCGTCTACGTTTATCCTTATAAATGCGCGATGGAACTGTGAAATCAGCCACCGGTTTTCTGTTTTGTATGAGGGAAGACTTTATTTCATCGGTAAGTAAATCTAAATTGTTCAAATATCTTGAAATGTCGGTAGCAGAACAATTTTGAACGGGCGGATTTTGTTCGTGTAATTCTTGATGCTGATCATCCACAGGTAGGTTTGTTGTACTCGATGAATGCTGTTGACTGGGTTGAATGGGCAGATTCTGTTCGTTTGATTTTTGATGCTGATCATCCACAGGTAGGTTTGTTGTACTCGATGAATGCCGTTGACTGGGTTGAACGGGCGGATTCTGTTCGTTTGATTCTTGATGCTGATCATCCACAGGTAGGTTTGACTGCTGTTGACTTGATTGAACGGGCGGATCATTAGGACTGTTGTGTAATGATAAACCCGTTATTTCAAATTGCACATCATTTGAGGACAAAGATTGCGCCATCTCACGGACATATTTAATGAAGTTTGATATATGTTCAAACTTCATTACGACGGATTTTCCATTGGGGCAACACATTCCTCTATCATCTCTGCTATGTGAATCCATAACGATAAAATTTGACATCTGATGTTTTACCCCAATTGTTGATCCTGGTGCATTTCCGATGGTTAAAAAGAATGTGCTTGATTCCTCTTTAATATGCTCTAGGGCTGTTTCCAATGTGAAAGCAAGTGCATCATTGTTGTCTTGTGTCTGCATAATAGTGCCACACTTAGGATTTCCCACAGATACCAGCAGCTTTCTACCTCTGATCTCCATTTCTCCCTCCAACTCTTGAATAAGCATATACCCTCCATGTTGACAACGTTGGCGATAAAGTGATGTCCCCAGTTCTAAAATATGATCAACATCGGCCGATGATTTAGGGATATGTCAAGGCAATACAGCAACACTGACTTCCGCCATCTACTATGTCCCCTTGGTGTTTACTTCCTTTACACAAAAGCCTATAACATATATATAACAATTTGACACATATTGTTATTTATACCTATAATACATGTATTGGATTAAAAACAAAATATTTAGGCATTTATGAACTCCCAAAATTAACCAGGTTATCAAAGTTACAACATTCTAATGACGTTACGGTATCCGACCCCCTATTAGCTGTTAGAAATATCTGATGCATCAAATCTTCAGTATTCTTATATTAAAATTAAATAGTCTATTTACCTAGAAAAAAATAAAAAATATACAGTAATTAATTAATGATTGCACAAAGACTATCTGGTTTTAAATGCAATTATTTATTTACCTTCGACCAGCTTTTAAATATTCAGAAATTTTTGCTTGCATCGCAATAGGGAAATGACAGCGCAGTCTACACATGAAACAAAACTGCTGGGATTTCCAGTCGATTCTTGGTCGAAGCCCCAAGTTCAGGGCTCTTGGGAATTTGATGCAGCCACCATAATGAAATGACCAACACTGCTTAATTGTTTTAAACACAGTTTAATAAATTGGTTTGTTATCAGAACCTGTCAACATGCATTAGGATCAGATGTTTATAGAGCAGCAGAATTACAGTCAGCATAGCACAGTTAGTGTATCAATGAGGTGTACCATTGAGTCAGGCATAATTATAAATAAAGTGAAACACAAAATGCTAACTTTTCTATGTAAAATTTATCAAATCATCTACAGTCATGCATACTTTGAAAATTTTAGGGGGGGCGTGCGCCCTCCACGCCCCCCCTTAAATCCGCCAGTGCACACACACACACACACACGGATTAGGATTTTCATGATTTTGGAACTGAGTATGTATACCTTTTTTTTTTGCTTGTCGAGATTTTTTTTTGGATGAGTCTGCCCCCCCCCCTCCCCCACACATTCAAAAACGATGCTACGTGCCTGAAAGAATCGCCAGAGATTTATATTTATTATAAATTACAAGTAATTTAGCCCATCAAAACGGATAATAGCTGAATCCACCACTAAAAAGACCCGCGAATTTTGCAATAAGCATCGGGCTCGAGGATCCGTTATGCAACCTTGAACTCGAAGAGAAAAAAAGCAACTATCAACAGAATATCAGTGTCCACTGCCAGCTGAGCAAGTTCGCTTGCATAAAAGAACTGAGGATATGTTGCGATTAGAGAAGGCAGCGCAGTTGATGCGCCAAAATTTCCACAAGGTAAAAATGAAGGTCAAAGCCAATCAACGGCAAAATGGCAAATTACGTAGAACTTGCCAGAAGCATGAGAAGACAATCTTTAAGCAGTGGTAATTTCTGTGAGTGTGAACTACGACGTACATTTTACACACTCACGATATGTGACACATGTTTCCATGTGTCTAGTTAACTTGCATTGGTAGTAATCGGATTTGAAAGAGATGAATTCGGTGACTTTATGCACATCACACTTTGTATAACTCTACACCAATTTGCAAAATATTAAAATAATTTAATAGCAGGGGTTCAAAATTTTTTTTATGATGGTCAAGTCCAGGACTTAGAGAGTAAATTTTAGGCTAGTCCGAGGAAGAAATTCCCAAGTCCACATTGTCATGATTGAATAATAAAATTATATCAACCTAAACATCACTAAAACTATTTATTTTAATTTGTTGCAATGAATAAAACTATATGTTTGAAATTATGTTTTATTTTATATCATTGTATTAAAGCCACGGCCTATCGTCATGCCAGTGGCTTTTGGAATTCGCGAATTCTTTTCTTTTCATAAGTTTTGTCTGAGGAACTATTATTTTTATCACACCTCAAGTCACCCCCGGCTTCATGTTCCTCACAGGGTCTTTCATTTGTCGTTCCTTTGCGTATATTACTACTCGTAAATCCAAAATTCAACAAACTTGCTGCCGTTTGTCATAGCGGAGAAACATGAGAAAATGTGTAAAAGCACGTCATACTGCAACGGAAAATAAAAAGACGGATTGTATTTTCGAAATGTTTGTAATGCTTATGTGTTCATTTATGCCAAAAAAACCCACATTTTTATTAAATCCATGATGGAATTTGATTTATTTTTAATTGTATGAACTTTTTTTTTAATTTCAAAAAAGATGAGCAAGACACAATGCCAAGTCCCTGGACTTCGGCGATTCTAAATGCCGAGTCCGGATCTGGAATTTGTTAGTCCGGGACGACGGGCTTGAGGAATTTTGAACCCCTGAATAGGTGTATTTTTGGTATATCCAATAGTATGCTCATTTGACACTCATGTCTGTCTTGACTGCCATATGAAATGAAGGGTCAGAACTCGTGTCACATTAAAAAGTGGGAAATCTATCATCCCACTGTATAAGTGAAAGGGTTCTGCAATGGCATACATTCTCTCACTGAGTTAAAAAAAACTTGTAAGGGAAAGGGAGTTCACACAGGTTTATACAAAGAACTCGCTGACTCCCCGCTACACATGTGCAAATTTTACTGGCACAAATATCTGACACCAGTTTTTGTTATATTAATATTTACATATCTATGAAAATAAAACTCTTTGACTACATGCCGTATCAATTGGCTGGTTTAAAACCAGAAGTTTGGTTTAAAAGCATTTAATCCTCCTGCAAGTGGTACATGTAATTAGAATTAATACTCTAGTAAACTTGTACCCTGAAGAACAGTAAAAATTTATAATTGGGTTCAAATTCTTTGGGAGAACTCTTACCTTGGAACAAGTTCTCCAACAGAACAGAACCAAGGCCAGTCCCTGATGTAAAGTATATTTTGTTATTCTGCTCTTAATACACATAATACACAGATATTGGGTACTGTTTCTTATAATATAATTATTACCTTTAGAAATATATGTTTTTCCTACCGGTACATTGAAAGTTACAATATACATGTAATGAGAAAGTAGAATTTACTATCACACATGTACAAGCAATCTGGTTTCCATTTGAACAGGTTATTACACCTGTTTCTAGTCGCTCTGCTCACACAAAGGAACCTTTGGACCCTCAATGGAAAGATGCCGCTTCTAAAGAACTGAAGGGGAAAAAAGATGTTGACTCTCTGGTCTGGAAAACTCCTGAGGTCTGTGAAGATTTTTTTGTTAAAACTAGTTAGACATGGTAGAAATCTATGGCTGATTTACAAACTTAAGAAAAAACTTTGTTGAAATTGAAAGTTAATCATTGTTAAAATCTATTGTAATTTTGAAAATCAGATAGAGCTTCAGGGTTGTCTCTAAGACCTGGGAAGCGGGGAATTCCCCCACCTATTATGCCTTAATTACCCGGCTATTTTTGCATTTCAAACACAATGTAGCTATAAGCAAGACCCCTAGACCCCCTTCTACCAGGTACTTTTTCATTTCCTCCTTCTACTTCAATTTTTAGAGACAACCCTGGAGCTTAGTACCTTTATTGTGATTTTTTTTTCATATGTATAAAAAAAAGTATGTTGAAATGTTTCTGCTTTGAGTAGGGTATTGAAATCAAACCAGTATACACTAAAACAGATGTTAAGGAAGTTCAAAATGAGATACCAGGACAGTTTCCTTACACCAGGGGTCCATATACCACTATGTATACCAACAGACCCTGGACAATTAGACAGGTGAGTGGGAGAGAGAGACAAGACAAGACAAGAGAGAGAGAGAGAGAGAGAGAGAGAGTATTAGAGAGAAGGAAGTGATGGATGGAGAGAGAGAGAGAAGGAAAGAGAGAAGGAAAGAAAGAGAAAGAATGAGTGAGGAGCAGGCTTGGGATAATGCTAAATGTAATGGTAATGCATTGCAATGCATTACATATTTTCAAAGTAATGCTAGTAATGTGTAATGCCACAATTTTAGCATTACAAGTAATGCTAATGTAATGCATTACTTTCCAAAATCTAGTGTAATGCTGGCATTACATGGCATTACTTTGCATTACTATGCATATTTATGCATGTTCACTTTAAAAAAATGTGATGAATAAATGAATACCGGTAGTTGAAATTGAATTTGATTAAGTTTATTTTAAAAGAAGAAAGAAATAATTCTAATTAAGAAAAAAATGTTTTAATTGTACAGGTTTTATTAAAAAAGGTTTTTTAAAATTCATTTTTGAATTGTTTATATTACTAAAGATAACAGCACAATTTCATAACATTTTTAAGAGTGTTGTTATTAAGAGTTTTTAATCATTTAAACAATTTACTCCAATTAGTTTGCACTTCAATAAGAAATGTGTCAACAACACACTATGCCCCCAGGATAATCTAAGTATCAAAACAATCTATTGTTATAAGAAGTGCTAAACACCCCAATCCCCTTCCCTTCGTTATGTCACAATAGAATAGGAGACAGACATGCACCTTTAAAAGCAAAATGAATGCACTGTCCACCCATGATGAAAATCAATATCACTTCCAATATTATAACCCATTTGAAAATAATCTTACTTATTCTCTCTCTCTCTCTCTCTATCTCTATCTCTTTCTCTGTCTCTCTCTCTCTTGTATATTAATTACACTGTACATAGTTTGGACTGATAGAAAATACAAGATTTATGTATTTAATCTATTATTGCACTTAATTTATCCTAAGATAAAGATCGTCAAACAGTATTTCCAGTCAAAGCTTTGACTGCTCCTGCAAAACATTTATTTAGTATAGCCCGGAAAATGGATGCATTTAAAAGATGAACCCTTTGAAACTTCGATCATAAAGTGCAACAGCAATCTTTTGTCTTAAAGTGTCCTCCGAAAAAGAAATACGATTAAAATATATTAAGAAATATAACTGGGAAAAATCATCTGTTTATAAATTAATAAAATTAAGTGTCCAAAATTATAAAGATTTGTGTCATCTGGGGATATATCTATATTTAGCTTTTAAAAACCGCAACATTATTTCATAAATTGTTTTTTGTTATGCATGTTATCCTGTGTCTCTTTTTCATATCTGATATTGTATCATGCCAACTGTCTATAAATATCATTTTACTTATGTAATAATTTATATGTTGTTCATTTTGCCACAATATTATTATATATTGAGCAAATAAAGAATGACTCTTGTTTATTCATTGAATTTGAACCTGATACTGAGCATGAAGCTGTAGATATGTTAAAGAGTGTTGTATATTTGAAACATTTGCAAAAACTCTTTATTAGCTTTACTTTAAAAAAAAAAAAGTAATGGTAATGGTAATGCATTACTTTACTCATGTAATGGTAATGTAATGCATTACTTCAAGAAAATCAAGTAATGGTAATGGTAATTTAATGCCCAAATTCATGAAGTAATGGTAATGTAATGCATTATTTAACAATGTAATTCGCCCCAAGCCTGGTGAGGAGAGACAGAGGAAGAGAGAGAGAGAGAGAGAGAGAGAGAGAGAGAGAGAGAGAGAGAGAGAGAGAGAGAGACACATGGGGTAAGAGAGAGAGAAAAGATATAAAACACACCATTGAAATCATGTCTTACCACCAGAATTATGGTTATGATTTCAGTATGCAGGGTTCAGCACAGTAGAGGAAAGCAACAAGTTCTACCGAGACAACATAGCAGCTGGACAGCAGGGGCTGAGTGTGGCCTTTGACCTCCCGACCCACAGAGGGTGAGTCTGCACTGGTAATATCAAAGTTATGTAACGGTCAACTCAAGGTCATTTGAAGGTCTTCTACCTACCCTGATCCCCTCAGCATAGAAGTAAACTTAAGACTGGGTGAAAAAAGTTTTTCATTACAAGTTAAATCTTAATTTCAATTGCTGATTTTATTCCTTTCTTCAAAGCTACAATCATGTACTCTTACCATTAACAGGAGACACTAATCTAATCAAATTTGCAGATGATGTTGATAATGATACTTTTTATCTATTTTTACAAAAGCTATGACTCAGACAATGAGCGTGTAGTGGGGGACGTCGGAATGGCAGGGGTGGCTATTGATTCTGTGGAGGACATGAAGCTATTGTTCGACGGGATTCCCCTGAAGAAAATCTCGACCTCCATGACAATGAATGGGGCGGTACTGCCTGTAATGGCCATGTACGTCGTAGCAGCCGAGGAACAGGTCAGCAGCAAATCTTTGACTTCCTTCTGTAAACGGGGAAATATTCGCCTCCGTTTTATTTTCTTCCCTTTTGCCCTCATCATCAGAGTAAAATTTAAGACTGGGCGAATTCAAAACAATTTTTAAATTACTGTCTGGGCAAATTTCAAGAACCATTTGCAATTGTAAATGGGTGAAAAAAAAATGGGAAGAAAATGATACAATTTCTTTATGACAGTCGATTTGTTTTACAGTTGTTCATTTGACAACTATACAAGAATAAATTGGTATATGGGAAGTAAAGCTCTATTATATAATACTTGTATTCTATAAGTTACTGAATATGATATACATACATTGAGAATAAATATCAGGGAATGGTCATCATGGACCATAGTTATTTTTTGGATGAAATAGATGCAGAGAATTAAATTGTTGTGAATCAGTTTTCAATTGCCGATATAAATTAACAAAAAAATTGTATACAATAGTTTTGATATCGTGATTATAGATGACAGTTTTATTAACTTACTCTTGCTACTTACAAATACATGAATTTGATATGGTAATTCCAACGATTCATTTTGGTCAATATTTATTGCATGATTTGAAATACTATTTGCATTGTAAATATTTTTGCCTCACAGGGAGCTAAGCAGGAGGAGTTAGCCGGTACGATTCAAAATGACATCCTGAAGGAGTTCATGGTCCGAAACACGTACATCTTTCCCCCCGAGCCCTCCATGAAGATCATTGGCGACATCTTTGAATATACGTCTAAGGTTAGGCCAAAAAAATAAATCTCAACTTTCTAAATGGGCCAAAAAATTTTGAATATTGGAACATGACTGACAGGTGATTTCTTCAGATTGCAACATTTTAAAAAGGAATTCCAAATTACATGTACTTACTTTTACAATATTACAATACATGTATACTGTCAAAACTTGTGAACTAATTGATATAACTTAAGTTGTGGGAAGCATCATGTTGCTGCATACACGTATTTTGAAATTATGTTAAACTTTATTAATTACAGTACATGCTAAAATTCAATTCTATATTCATCTAAGCTGTGGTACGCATCTTGTTGCTGCATGTATTGTGAAAGAGAATATTTTATGAATTACAGTACATGCCAAAATTCAACTCCATCTCTATCTCTGGGTACCACATGCAGGAGGCGGGGGCGGACGCTGTCCTAGAGATGGCCTTCACCTTGGCTGATGGACTCCAGTATATCAGAACAGGTATACTGCAGATTCCTTATTTTACCTGAATACCAAACACAGCGATTCAGCCATTTTCCATCAAATCACAAGAATATAAAATCGCAAATCCCAAATTTTCATCAAAGTTTCATGTTGTTTATTACACATGTCCGAAAAATAAATTTGAGATTTTAAAATTCGTGAGATGTGCTTCTTGCAATTTTACACGGATATTAATTCCTGGCATTTAAATAGGAATCTACAGTACATTTACATTCAGTGCTGCTGAGTGGATGCATTAGAGTATTTATTTATTGTTTTAATGTGTGAAAATGAAACAATTGGATGAAAAATGATGGAAAGCAAAGCTTTTCTTAGCTGTTGTACAAAAGATCAATCTCTAATTATTTTTTCCACACGGTATTTTTCAAATGTTACCCACTAGCTGACCTCACATTTTATTTGTGCGTCTTTCAGGAATAGAGAGAGGGCTAGATGTGGACAAGTTCGCTCCTCGTCTTTCATTTTTCTGGGGAATCGGAATGAACTTCTACATGGTATGATTTTCTTTTCAGGCTTGAAATCTAAAACGAATACCAATATTGTGGGAAAAAATACAGCTGCCCTACCAGTTTCTGCTCTGATATAAGTGTAAATGGCTTACCCAAAACTCATTTGTTGATTAATATGTAATTTTTTCTTGCTTCCTCTATGTTTTGTTTATTATTTTTTCATAAAGCGAAACTGCATTTTTCAGGAAATAGCCAAAATGAGAGCAGCTCGCAGATTATGGGCTACACTGGTTAAGGAGAAGTTCAATCCCAAGAATCCGAAATCTCTGCTGCTCCGAGCCCACAGTCAGACATCAGGCTGGTCTCTAACAGAACAGGTTAACAACTAACATAATATCATTATGTATTTTGACAAAGTTTAATGTATTTTTCGAGTGTGAGAAAATTTCACAATTGTGGGAACCTCGTCTTTGTGAATATTTCTTGTTGCTGTTGTTAATCATTTTAATGTCTCTGGAATTTAAAAAAAAATTTAATTTGTAAATCCATTTATGAAATTTATATAATCAAAACATGTATAATATATTTGTGGTGGGAGGTTAAACTAACAGCTTACTGTTCTTTACAGGATGCTTACAACAACATCATCCGGACCGTGATAGAGGCCATGGGGGCGGTGTTTGGGGGGACACAGTCCCTACACACCAACTCCTTCGATGAGGCCCTGGGTCTTCCCACTCCATTCAGTGCCCGGATTGCCAGGAACACCCAGATAATCCTACAGGAAGAGTCCGGGATCCCTAAGGTACATGTATAATGATACTGCATACATTTAATGTTTGACTGCGTATTCTGTTTTATTTAGTATTTTTGTCAGAAAATAAATTTAATATGTAAAATAAATAACATGTACAATGTTATGCTGAATGTAAATATTAAATACATGTAGGTGCATTCAGAAAAACATCAGCTCAAATCCCGTCTAAGTTTAGTTTAAAAATCAAGGTTTTTGCAAAGTATTGAACAGGCTAAGTTTAATACGTTAACTTTACAATTAGTTTGATCGGAAAAGTAAGATATTTCAAAAATGATTCTGATTTTAGAATCTGATAAATGATGAATGGACTGTATTTTCAGGAAAATACATGTAGGTCAATACATTTTTTTTTTCCTGATGGATAAATTACACCATTTAATCAATTGGTGGTAAAGATTGATAGATTTATTGATTACAGGTGGCGGACCCATGGGGAGGGTCGTATATGATGGAGAGTTTGACCAATGATATCTACGATGAGGCTCTGAAACTTATCAATGAGGTATTTATTGCTGCATACACCCCTTTTGTTTTTATGTTTAAATTTACCATGTGAATAAATTCTTTATATTTAAGTGTTTACGTAACATAACTTTTGTATCGTGGATATTTTATATGTTTAGTTGGCTGTTTTTGGTTCTAGCAGGAAATGTTGATATTATATGTGAAACCTGTTTTTTATGTGTGTGGATCATATAATGTCAGTTATAGACATTCATTAATTAATTTTAATCATACCATTGAATAAAATGATTCAGCTGTAGC